>NC_064848.1:205683936-205801436 GCF_024139225.1 Suncus etruscus | reverse complement strand
GGCGGCAGGGCACGGCTGGGCATGTCTCCATATGACACGATGCTCTCCTCTGGTGCCAGAGAACGGGCAGGGCCCCCACCCGAGGCCACAGTCAGAGGCGGGTCAAGCCCCCAACACGTACAAGTCCCATCCAGGAAAGCACTAGGGTCACAGGCCAGGGCCCCATGTGCAGGCCTGGGGCTTTTTTAAGAAGGGCATGTCTCCCAGAGTTGGTGGGGGGGTGTCCCAGGAGTACTGGATGTTGGTATCATGGCAGTTGGACTTGGATATGCATCTTGGATATCCCCACTGTAAAGACAACTGAACCTGCACACGCCCCCTTGTCATACAGTATAAAAGGAAAGATTTGGACCCTTGCTGGGGGCCAGGATAGTCCAGAGCAGTGTCTGCTGGTCTGCAGGGGGCTGGAGATAATGCTGTCTGTTTTGTATATTTTCCTCTCTCTCTCTCTCCTGAACCCGGGCCTCCCCCCACCTCTGACTAGCAAATTTCTCTCTCTGAAACTTCCGGTACAGTGGAGGCAGGCCTCAGACTCCAGAGATAAAAAGGGATACTTGGTGTCTCTCCTCCTCTCCTTCTCCCTTCCCTCTCCCCTGCTCACTGTCCCAGTTGGGCAGATGCTACAAGCTGGAGTTTCCTGGATGGGCTCTTGGTCCCATCGGACAGCCAGGTCCCACGGGTCCCTGCCAGCCTTGCAGCACCAGGACCTGGCAGCTTTGGACCCTTGCCGCTGGCAGTCCTGGGAGCTTGGAGCTAAGTAGCCGTTGGGCAGCAAGTGGCCTTGCCGCCTATTGCAATAACCTGCAGCAACACTGTAGATGACTGCAGTGACTGCAGCGAGGGATTCTGGGAGCTCAGGGCAGCCTGAGAGGATAAAGGCTGTGTGGGGCAGTGGCCCCTCAGGTCATTTCCCGGGGTGACCCCTGCATGCCTATACCCTCCACCCCGGCACACCCGTGAACTCCCTGGGCGCCCTTGCCTTCCCCTCGCCCTCACCTGGACGCTCTCGCCCTCACGGCAGGTGAGCGGCGCCTCCACCATGCTGTAGTCGCGGCCCAGCTGCCAGGCGCGGTCGATGAGCTGCGCGTTGTTGCCGCCGGGGGAGCTGAGGCCATGCGCGCCCAGGGAGTCCTTCTTGGGCAGTTGCGGGGCGCGCTTGGAGTGGAAGATATTGAATACCACATCCCCTTTGCACACATCGAAGTCCCAGGTGATGACGGAGGCGGCCTCCACGATCTCCACGAGGATCTGCGGACGAAGCCGGCTCACCACGGGGCTGGGGCCAGGTAGGGGGGTGCAGGGGCCGGCCTGCATGCTTAGGGGCTCCCCGCCCAGAATCAGGGCACTGTGTACCTCGTGGGGTGCACCCTTGAACACACTGGCCGACTGGTAGATGGTCTCCATCCACAGCTTCAGGTCCTCGCTCTCCAGCTCCTCCGCTGTCCTGTACAGGGACTTGGGGACCAGCCCGCCCTCTGGCACGTCGCACTGGAAGGGGAGAGGCGGTGAGAGGTCTGTGGAGCCCAAGGGGGGTGTAGGACATTCTGGACACCCCGCAGAGACCTAGTCAGCCTCCCCAAATCTGTGCCTCTTTGGAGCCAACCAGTACCTGCTGTGGCTGAGCCACCCCCAGAATCTACTAGCACAAGTGTGTGGGGCCAATGGCACGTGGAAGGGACAGGGCAGGTGGAAGGTGCCACGGTCAGGGCACCCTGCTATTTCTGCTGCAGGCAGCCCCAGTCTGGCCCAAGCAAACCAGCAGGTGAGAATGAAGAGCTGGACAGGGTCGGGCTGGCCCTGACCTCACAGGGACCCCTCAGGCCCAAGGCCGCCAGCACAATGGACGAGGACCCAGGGAACCTCAAATCCCTCCCCCCTGCAGCCCCATCTTGGGGTGAGGGGGACAAAGGTGAGCTCAGGGCATCCCCATGGCTTGATGTGGGTCCCTGATGGTCTCTACAGGCATGACCCGGATGGTTCCACAGCCCGTCCCCGCGCCCTCACCAGGCATTCCCCGCTCAGGAAGTCTGGGATGATCTCCCGGTCGATGTAGTCCAGCAGCCCACCGGGGCCCTGGTAGTCATTGCCCGCGTAGACGAGGAACTTCTTGCGGGTGTTGTCATCAATGAATGGGCTCACCTAGAGACAGGGTGGGGGGATCAGCGGAGACTCAGTCCCCAGGTACCCCACCAGCCCCCAAGCCCCGAGCGGCCTGTGGTACTCACCAGCGTCCAGAGCACTGGGAAGATGCGGGGTGCACGCAGAATAAGGAGGCGGCCGAGTGTCTCGGGGTAGTTGGCAGCCACCACCTCGATGATCCGCAGCAGCGCCTTCACGCCCGGCCGCCACAGGTGCCGCATGTTGAGCCCCTCCAGGTCCACCAGGCACGTCCACGAGCTGTGGGGCGTGACCGATGTCAGGGCTTGGGGGCCAGCAGAAACCAGCACGCCGGCTCTGTCTCAGGGGGCCCCAGACCTGGGCCTTGCAGGGCCCTGGCTGGGCGGGTGCAACGTTACCTGATGGGGCGGCCGAAGACCTTTGTGTTCTCCTGGCAGCGTCTCAGGCCCTCCTCGTTGATGGAGAGAACCTGGAGAGGGGCCCGAGGGGCAGGGCTAGGACACCATGTCCAGCAGGAACCTCAAGAAACCAGGGCACCAGGAGAGGGGACCCCACCCATGGGCAGCAACGACATGAGCAGTGGGAGGTAGGGGGGGTGTCCTGGCTGGAACCAAAAGTGGGGGGCACTAGGATGGTCCATGTAGACAGGGGAAGGGTTGATTCCAGGGAACATGCCAGTGTGGACTCATGCCGTGTGTGTGTGTGTGTGTGTGTGTGTGTGTGTGTGTGTGTGTACACGTTTATGTGTGTGTAAGCAGGCATTGGTGCCTATCTAGGTTTATATATCTGTAAGCACATGGTAAGCTCCAGCCAGCTCCGCCTTACAGAAACACTGGCCGTTTCAGGGCCAGAGTCATATGGCAGCAGAGAGCACTTGCCCTCACATGCTGCCAACCTGTTCCAGCCCCGGTACCCCCTATTCTGGCCCCCGGAGCACCGCCAAGAGTGATCCCTGAGCACAGAGCAACAAATGAGCTGTGGGCATCATCGGGAGTGGTCCGAAACCAAAAGAAAGAAGGGCTAGGGGCCGGGTAGGTGGCGCTGGAGGTAAGGTGTCTGCCTTGCAAGCGCTAGCCAAGGAAGGACCGCGGTTCGATCCCCCGGCGTCCCATATGGTCCCCCCAAGCCAGGGGCGATTTCTGAGCACATGGCCAGGAGTAACCCCTGAGCGTCAAACGGGTGTGGCCCAAAAACCAAAAAAAAAAAAAGAAAAGAAAGAAGGGCTAGAGAGATAGTACAGTGGGCAGGGCGTTGGCCTTGCACAGAGCTATGATCCAATCCCTGGCACCCCAAAGGGTCCTCTGAGCCTGCCAGGAGTGATTACTCAGCACAGAGCCAGGAGGAACCCCTGAGCATGGCCGGGTGTGGCTCCCCCAAAAAAGAAGAACATTTAACTATTTCATATTGAAGGATTCTTTGGGGTTCTGGCTGCCAGCCTAACATTAGAGGCAGAACAGAGGAGTCCAAGAATGCAGAGATGTAGGAGTACTGCTGTGCCGCGTGAGGGGGGAACCCCAGCAGGCAATTCTGGAGACAGTCCCTGGAACCTGCTCTTCGAGCACTTTCCTCTAGAGAACCTGTAGCCAATGCTATTCAGCTTCCTAGCTGGCCCCAAGGTGCCCAGCTGTGCAGGAGACTGCGGTAGGGGGAGGTAGAAGGAGGTAGATTAAAGTAGGGGGAAGTAGGGGGAGGTAGTGGGGTGACTCACGTATCTCAGCAGCGCCTCCTCTCCCAGGGCACGCACCAGCCCCTTGGTGTCCATCTGGCCCAGCCTGAGCACATACAGTGGCCGCCCTTCTGCAGGGTTTAGGGGAGGGAAGTGTAAACATAGGGAAGAAGGGGCTGGACATGGGGTGAGCATGGAGTGGGAAGGGGTTCTCAGGGGTGACGGGTGAAGGCCAGGCTCCAGACACCCCCCCCAAGCCAACGGGAACCCAGTGGCCATGGCCTAGGGTCAGGGGAGGTGGACCATCCCCTGCTTACCTCTGTCGTGGTGGTGCCAGCCACCTGCGTAGTAGTCTTGCAGGACCTGCGGGGGGCCCCAGGTGTCCAGGATATAGTCCACCTGATGCTGCTTCCTCCATGTCAGGGACTGGCACAGGATCTCACGTGCCTTGTCCATGTGGAAGTCCCGGGCGCGCAGGAACCGCAAGATGTGCTCGTCTTTCGGGGTCTGAGCAAACAAGAGTGTTCAGAGCACGGACCTTGCACGCGGCCAACCCAGGTTCGATCCCTAGCATCCCATAGGGTCCCCTCAGTCTGCTAGGAATGATTCCTGAGTGCAGAGCTAGGAGGAACCCAAGCATGGCTGAATGTGGCAAGAAGGGAAAAAAAGAGCAAACGGGCTCAGTGCCTGGCCCTGCACCCCAATTGGATGCCCCTGGCACCACACAATTTCTTTGAGCGTCTCTGAGATGGCTCAGGCTCAGAAACTCCCCGGGCCTCCCCCAGCCATGCAGCGTTTCCCCCCACCCTGGCCCCGCCACTGCCCGGCCCCTCCTCACTTTGCCCTTGTGTGTCTCCTGCAGCCACTGGCGCAGCCGGATGAGGCAGCTCTCCTGCAGCGGGGTCAGGTCCCCCAAGTACCGCTTGATGTAGTCGGCGTCTAGCTTGTCTGCAAGTTACAGGGCACATGTTTCTCAGAGTCCCGGACTGCCTACTCCGGGCCCTCCTGTCCTGCGCAGGCCCTTCCCCACACACCACTGCCTTGACTTCCCCACCAGGACAGCGGGGTGGGGAGCCAGGGGATGGGAGAGTCATTTCTTTTTTTTTTTTTTTTTTTTTTTTTTTTTTTTTTTTTTTTTTTTTTTTTTGGTTTTTGGGCCACACCTGTGACGCTCAGGGGTTACTCCTGGCTATGCGCTCAGAAGTTGCTCCTGGCTTCTTGGGGGACCATATGGGACGCCGGGGGATCGAACCGCGGTCCGTCCTAGGCTAGCGCAGGCAAGGCAGGCACCTTACCTCCAGCGCCACCGCCCGGCCCCAGGAGAGTCATTTCTGGCACTGCCCATCCATCCTCTTCCTAGAGAGCCCAGAGTGGTAACCAGGGGCCCTTGCATGGAGCCACTGGCCAACTGGTCCCCAAGGCCCCCTAACCACCCCTCAGAGGGCCCCAAGCACAGGTCAACATGCTGCTGCTTCTAGTAACAGACAGGACTCTTTTGCTTCTTCCATCACTACATTGAGGAAGCAATTGCCAATGGTGGCCTCAAACTAGCTCTTTCCCCTCTCCATGATGATGATGAACTGGGGCCCACGACAGTACAGCAAAGAGGATTCTTGTTTTTGTTTTTGGGCCACACTGGTGGTGCTCAGGGGTTCCTCCTGGCTGTCTGCTCAGAAATAGCTCCTGGCAGGCACGGGGGACCCTATGGGACACCGGGCTTCGAACCAACCACCTTTGGTCCTGGATCGGCTGCTTGCAAGACAAACGCCGCTGTGCTATCTCTCCGGGCCCAGCAAAGAGGATTCTTGCCTTGCATGTAGCTAACCCATGTTTGGTCCCTGGTACCCACATGGGCCCCCACCCTACCAGGAGAGATCACTGAGTGTGGAACCAGAAATAACCCCTGAGTACCTCCAGATGTGGCCCAAAATCCAAAACAAGAACAAAAACCCAATAACAACAACAACAAAAATGGGCAAGAAATGTCCTCCAACCAGGGGCCATTCGGGAGAGGCAGCCTGTCCGTCTTTCCCTTCCCTTTCTGGTTTCTGAACTTAAAAACATTCTGAAAATGTATTCTTAAAGTTTAACTTTATTATAGCTTAGGTCACAGGATCACAATTATGCTAATATTTCTGGTGCAGACATACGTATAGTCTCTCCCACCCTCCCACAGCAAAACATGTCTCCCGGACATGATTCTCCATGTTGCGTGCTGGCGTGTGCGTGCGTGTGCATGCATGTGGGGGGGGAATAGACATACACCCTTGCACAGGCATCACCAGCTGCACAGCTCCTGTCCCGAAGGCCTATTCCCACCCCCACCCCCATTCTCGCTCTGCGCCTCTAAGCAAGCCAGCAAAGTCTCTGAGCCACAGCAACCTTGGGCACAAAAGAGAGGGGTAGCTCTCCTCAGGTTCCTGCCCCACGCACGTCCACATCACTGCGGGCACTTTCCACTCAGTGAGTACCAATCCCTGGGCCCCAGGAGAATCACTGGTTCCCTCCCTCCTTACATCTAAAACCACACCCTGGGAGTTCCCACTAAAATGCTGAGACCACCCCTCTGGGCCAAGGCTCAGGGCAGCAGCAGGACGTGGGTGAGCCAGGCCGAGATGAGCGCACGGGACCCACCGTCAGGGGTGCCCCCCAGAGGCTCTGGCGCCCCACTGGGGTTGCTGACGGCCTCGGAGATAGGCCCCTCTTTCTGGCCCGTTTCAACGGGGGCCACGGTGGCCACTGCAGGCTGCTGTTTGCACGGCGGGGGCAGCTCGGAGACAGGCGCTGTGGGGGGTGGTGTCCAGCGGGGTACAAAGGTGATGCCCTCCTCTTCCAGCTGGTGCAGGTAGTACTCGATGATCTCTTTGCCCTGCGAGCAAGACCGGCCAGGGTGAGTCCCACCAGTGGCCAAGGTTGGCCTTCCTGGTTGGGATCCAGGAGGTCCTAGGGGGGACCTGGGCTCTGCCTGTTTCAGAACTTTTTCAGTCCCTTTCTTTCTCCTAAAGGCCCCATGAACAGTGTCGCAGAGATGCAACTGTGCCCAGAACCAGTGAGAACCCGGATTTAGCTCCCTTGCTCTGAGATGGTCCAAATATATATATATATATATATATATATATTTGCTTTTGGGCCACACTTGGTGGTACTCAGGGCTTACTCCTGGCTTTGTATTCAGAAATTACTCCTGGCATGGGGCCGGAGAAATAGCACAGCGATAAGGCATTTGCCTTGCATGCAGCCGACCTGGGACAGACCTGATTTGATTCCTGGCATCCCATATGGTCCCCCGAGCTTGCCAGGAGTGATTTCTGAGCACAGAGCCAGGAGTAACTCCTAAGCATCTCTGGGTGTGGCCCAAAAACAAATCAATCAATCAATCAATAAATAAATAAACTGCTAAAATAAAAAGGTTTATATTTATATTAAAAAATTACTCCTGGGGCTGGAGAGATAGCATGGAGGTAAGGCGTTTGCCTTTCATGCAAGAGGTCATCGGTTCGAATCCCAGCGTCCCATATGGTCCCCCGTGCCTGCCAGGAGCAATTTCTGAGCATGGAGCCAGGAGTAACCCCTGAGCACTGCCGGGAGTGACCCAAAAACCACAAAAAAAAAAAAAAAAAAAATTACTCCTGGGGGAAAAAAAAGGAAAAAGAAAAGAAAATTACTCCTGGGAGCGGAGAGATAACATGGAGGTAAGGCATTTGCCTTGCAGACAGAAGGACAGAGGTTCAGATCCCAGCATCCCATATTGTCTCCTGAGCCTGCCAGGAGCGATTTCTGAGGGTAGAGCCAGGAGGAACCCCTGAGCGCTGCTGGGTGTGACCCAAACCCTCCCCCCAAAAAAAATTACTCCTGAGAGATTTCAGGGACCCTGTGGATGCTGGGTATCGAACCCAGGTCAGCCGTATGTAAAGGTAAATGCCTTGGTTTTACCTTTTTTCTGCATGAATCCAGAGTGCGGAGCTGCTGTGGGGTCTGAGCTGAGCGGTATTTACTAAACTGATTTCCATTGTTTTTTGGGGGGAGAGACTCAGGGACTTCTCCTTGCTCAGTGTTCAAGGACCACAAGAAGTCGGGGTTGCCCTCCCTGCTGTGCTATTGTTTGGCCTCCCCCAAGTAAATCCTTTCTAAGACTGAAAGCAGAGCAGGTCTCTGAGAAGAAATTGCCCCCTCCTGAGAGGCGCCCACTGGCTCAAATAGGATTCAGTCGCCTGGGACCCAACAGTTACCCCAGCATGATATAGGGAGACCCAGAGTCAGCAGCCACCAGCACTGAGAATGCCAGTTTGGTGGTCCTGAGCAACTCTCATCATCTGGGCATCATTGTCCCGTCCCCTCCCTAGAGCTAAATCTGGGGTTGGAGTCTGAGCTCACCCAGCAACAGCGAGGTTTGGACAGGCCCATCTGTGGGGAAGCAGGCCCCAGCCCTGCTCGAAGACACTTGCCTTTTTGATGTTGCTGGTATATTGCTTCATGGCGATCTTTTCCACCGTGCTCTCGAAGCCAAAGAAAGATTTAATATCTAAGCTCGCAGACTGTTCGAAGCAGGTCCAATCTTCGTTCTCAGGATGCACCTGCCAATGGAAAAGCATGTTCCAGAATGCACAGCATCCAGGGCAGCACCTGCCGGCGCCCAAGGCTGCTGCCACCATCTTAGCAAACGTCCAGTTCCCTATACAGAGACCATGAAGTCAGGGGCGGAAGGCTGGAAATCGAAGAATGTCCCACAGATATCAACAGCCAAAGGAGCACCAGAGATGGACAGAAGCGTTGGCTGCCCCTTGGCTGGCAAATGCAGTGGAGGAAGATGGGCTGGGTCCACTGTGGGTGGGTCCTTAGGAGGTGCAGATGGTGACCCACAGTCCAGAGGACACAGAGGGTCCGACAGGATGCTCCAGGCTCCATGATGGGCTGGGGCAGGAACATAGCATCTGCAGTGTGTTCCAGAACAATCCGAGACACAGGCCACGCACGCTCAGGGTACCGGAGCACATAAAGCGCCCCATCTCACCACACCCGCCTCTCCAATAGGGCCGCAAACTGCAATGGCCAATGGCCCCCTCAAGTGAATCCTGAAGGTTCTTTTTCGCTTGGGTTTTGGTTCCTCTCCTCATACTCTCCAGGTATGGGGCCATACCTGGCAGTGCCATGGGGCTATTTCTTTTTTCTTTTTCGGGGGGTAGGTATTATGGGCCACCCCTGGTGGCGCGCTCTGGGGTTACTACTGGTTCTGTGCTCAGAAATTGCTCTTGGCAGGCTTGGGGGACCACCTGGGGTGCCAGGAATCAAACTCAGGTGGGTGCCAGGTGGGCTGTGTGCAAGGCAAACAAAAGGCCCTACCACTGTGCTATCACTCTGTCCCCTCTCCCCGGGGCTATTTCCAGCTGGAGGCTCAGGGATAGTCCGGCAGTGCTTGGGAACCCAGTGGTGTGTTTGTGTGTGTAGAAGCAACACTGAGATCCTGTGGGCACAGCACAGCCATGCCCTCGAGTACCACCCTGGCCTCCCACCCACTTGCCAGTGAATAGAGAGAACTGACCCCCCTTGGGACCAGGCCCTGCTGGCACCCACAGGGGCAGCCGTGACCTGAAGGCCAATAGGGGCGACTCTCCAGTTACACCCAGAACAAAAGGAAGAAGGCCTTGAGCCAGGCGGCATCACCCATGTTCTGCCTCTCGGCATCCCTCAGTCTCTGTGCCCACCGCCCTCACCGTGTAGCAGCAGTGCTCGTGGATGATGACGCGGTTGGAGAAGGTCTCGTTGTGGGCCTCAATGTGCAGGGTCCGCTCTCGCGCATTGAGGGAGTTCTTCTGGACGAAGTAGACATAATCCACACCGGCGATCTGGACAGAGAGAGGGGGATCCAGGCTGAGTATGACCCCAGGGCAGCAGAGCAGAGCCCACACCCCCAGGGCGGCTGGAGTGCCCCCCAACTTCCCTGACACCCCACCTTCTTAAGCAGCCGTGGAGCGTCCACGTCCAGCTTGCAGCGCCTCTCAATCACATGCACAGCCCCATCATCGCTCTTGAACTCGCTCACAGTGTCGCTGTCCACGAACATGGGGATCAGAGGGCAGGTGGGGAATCTCCGCTCGTAGGCCTGCGGGGGAGAGGAGAGGAGGGGAGTGCTGAGCGGGGCAGGCCCTGGAGCCCACTGACCCCCCCCCACACCTGAGCCTCATGCAGAAGTCCCAGGGGTGCAAGAAGGGCAGCCCCTTGGGCAGAGCCTGGAAAAGGGGAGGAAGTTTCCAGAACAGGACGGCCTCTGAGGGCAGTGCTGTGCAGGCTGGGAGACAGACAAACAGACAGACAGATCGAATCCAAGACCGCACGTGGACCCGCGCAGCAGATGGCGAGTCAAGGAGCAGCCTTGCTCTGAGGCTTTGCCAACAGCGGCACTGAGTGGCCGTGTGCAGCCAACCACAGGTTGCGGGCTTGGCCTCACAGTGGCCAGAACATGTTAAACACCAGAACTAGGCCCCTATCAGCACCAAGCTGAGGCCCAAGGATGAGCCCGAGCTCTTTGAGGCCCTGATGTCACAGCTTCAAAGAGAAGGGAAGGGCCCTTCTGGCATTACTCAGGGCTCACTCTGGGTTCTGTGTTCAGGGATTGATGAATATGTGTGTGTGTGTGTGTGTGTGTGTGTGTGTGTGTGTGTGTGTGTGTGTGATGTGTGTGATGTGTTTGTGATTGGTCTGTATGATTGGTGTGTGTGTGTGTGTGTGTGTGTGTGTCAGGGCTGGAGTGTGTGTGTGTGTGTGTGTGTGTGTGTGTGTGTGTGTGTGTGTGTAAGGTCAGGGCTGCCCCAAGGCACCATCTCTCCGGATCTCTGCAAGGTCACTCCCAAGCAGAGTCGGGAGTAAGTCCTGAGCACCACCAATGAGGACTAAATAAATTAATAGATGAATGAATGGATGAATGAATGAACAAACGCTTCTGCCTTGTCTCCTGAAAAATGAAGGACTCCCTGGGCTACATCCAGCATTCCCCTGGGACTATTCCTAGCTCTGTGTCAAGGGTCACTCACAGCTGTGCTGGGGGGTGGAGCTGGAGTGAGCAGGCACCTTAAATAACCTCTGTGGCATTTTTCTGGCCCAGACACCAGCGTTCTTCTGTTCTGTTCCACTGGCTCGAATTGAAATCAGGGAGTTTTTCCCCAGGGGTCCCCAAACCAAGCAGCAGTGAGCTGGGGAGGGAAGGGAGGGAACAGAGGTGGGAGGGGAAAGGAGGGGAAGGGAGAGGGATAAGAGGGGAGGGGAGTGGGAAGGGGAGGGAGGCACGTGAGCCCAGACTGCAGGCACACACCCATGGGCAGAGGCTCAGTACTATGGTTATACATACAGAGTGCTGGAGCAGCTGTGAGCACGTTAAGCACAGGTCCTGCCACAGGGGCACAGAAGAAGGAATCCCCTTCCCCTCCCCACTGTGCCTCAAGCTTGTCCTGGGCAGACAAGGGTGAACTGGCCCTGGCCCTGGTGGCCTTGGCCAGTCAAAGCCAATCTGAGAGTGGCTGACGACAGAAGCCCCACCGATGGGTTCACACTCGGAGATCTCAGAGGGAAAATCAGATGCAACTTAACCAGTCAGGAATCCACAGAGGCGGCTGGAGAGACACAGCATGGTGGGGAGGCCACCTGCCAGGCTGAGTCCCGCCTCCTACCCCCAGACGGTCCCCATGCACACCAGGAGTGATCCCTGAGCAGAGAGTCAAGAGTAACCTGAGCATTGTCAGGTGTGTCCAAACAAACAAGACAAAACAAAAAGAACAAACAAGGTGGGGTGATTGGCTCAGGCCAATCCGATTTGATCCCTGGCACCCCAGTTCTCCCCAAGCCTGCCTGACAAGACTCTTCATCATGGCCAGGTGTAGTCAGCCCCAGGACTGGATATGAGTGTGTGAAAAGAATTGCAGGGCCCGGAGAGATAGCACAGAGGCGTTTGCCTTGCAAGCAGCTGATCCAGGACCAAAGGTGGTTGGTTCGAATCCCGGTGTCCCATAGGGTCCCCCGTGCCTGCCAGGAGCTATTTCTGAGCAGACAGTCAGGAGTAACCCCTGAGCACCGCCGGGTGTGGCCCAAAAATCAAAAAAAAAAAAAGAATTGCTGGGGGAAGATGGCACGAGGTGGTGCCAGTCATGCAGGAGGAATCACTCAGCATGGCCGGCAGCGGCAGCGGCACCCGAGCCTTGGGGACCTCCCAGGACAGGCTGTGTGTGCCGACTCTGAGCTGGCCCCGCAGAAAGAGCCCAGTGTCCACCCAGGCTTCCAAGAGCTAGTGGGGGGCTGGGGTGGCCTGAGACCAGGGCATGGCTGGGCATCCGCACCCAGGACGTGCTGGGTGGAGGGAAGGGGGCGTGTCCCTGCCACCTGCGGAAAAGCAGCAGGGAATGGTGCCCAGTGAGCGGGGAAAGGGGTACAGTGGGATCCGGCCAGAGAGCAGAAGGTAGGGGGGTTCTGGGCACAGTGCTGAGGTGAGGTGGGCTCAGGTGGGGAGGGAGTGGGACTGAGGCTGCAGCACTGAGAAAAATGGGGCCCAGCGGGCGAGGAACTGGGTCTGCGCTGGGCACTCAGAGGAAATGGGGCCCCAGAGTGACACCTCCTGGGGGTTGGGTCAGCGGAGTCCAGTGGGTGATGACGCCAGGCCCTGGGCTCACAGCAGCGGGTCAGAAACAGGGGAAGGGGCCCGGAGAGATAGCACAGCGGCGTTTGCCTTGCAAGCAGCCGATCCAGGACCAAAGGTGGTTGGTTCGAATCCTGGTGTCCCATATGGTCCCCGTGCCTGCCAGGAGCTATTTCTGAGCAGACAGCCAGGAGTAGCCCCTGAGCACCGCCGGGTGTGGCCCAAAAACAAACAAACAAACAAACAAACAGAAACAGGGGAAGAGAAAGCAGGGTGGGGGATAGCAGCGCCCCTCATAGCAGGGGCTGAGCCCACCAAGGGCCAAGGCAGCCAAGACACAGAGACCGCCCAGCAGGGACACTACCACCAGGAGGCAGCAGATACACATTCATTCATGCATACAGACAAACTCCTGCAGACTCACACAGATAAACACACTCAAATACACACACAGGCAGAGACACACAAACTCTCCGACAGGCACAAACTCACACACAGACACACACACTCTCATGCAGACACACGGACACACATATACGCACAATCATGAAGACACTCAGATACAGACACAGAAACACACAAATAGGAAATGAAAGAGGCAAAGGCCAGATTTGACGCTGCGTCTGTCCTTGAAGCATTTTCTTGGGGACCAGCTGCTTCAACCCCCAGCAGATGAGGAAGGAAGCCCTGATGGAGACAGTGCTGCGGTGGGGGTGAGCTGTCCAGCTAGGGGCGAAGGTACTGAAATGGCCCATTTTCAAAGACGGCCCAACCAGGGGCGGCCTGGCCCTCCTCAGCAAGCAGCTCGACCTGACTGAGCACTGTGAGAAGTGCCAGGGTGAAGGGACAATGACCCCCTCCAGGGCCCATCTGATTCAGCCTGGGAACAGGGTCCACAGCGGAGCCCGGTGGGTGATGAGGCCAGGCCCTGGGCTCACAGTGGCAGGTCAGGGACGGAGGAAGGGGAACCAGGGTGGGGGGTAGCAGCTAGGGAGGGTAGTACTCAGGCTTAGGGTGCAGGAGGCCTGGTGCCACCCTACAGGGAGCAGCCCCTGAGGACTATGGGCTGTGACCCGTAAATCAAAGGTAAGTCTGTGCATAATGCAGCACCCTAGAAACAGGCTGATGAACCCCTGTGAAGATGAACTCTCTAGCCACTGAGGCTGCAAGACACTGGCCAGATGCCAGTGAAGGTTAGCACCAGGCCAATGACCCAGACCAGAGGAAGAAGCTGAGGGGAGAAAAGAGCTTGGAGAAGCAAGCTGAGAAACAGGAGGAGGAGACCCTGTGGAATGTTCTGGAAGCAGGGGTGCCCCCATGTGCCTGCCAGCAGCGGTCCTCAGGAAGTAAGGGTCTGAGACTGTCAGGATGTGGCCCCCCAGAGATGCCTTCCCTTCTATGGGGCCCACACCGGTTGGTGCTGTGTGGGAGGGCCAGTGTCTTTCCCTTTCTGGATGGACAAACCTCAGACCTGCCAGGAACCACCACACCCTATCCGCCATATTCCAGGACCACGCGTCCCTCATCCAGGGTCACTCTAGCAGGGGTGGGGTCAGCGTCACTTCACAAGCACCTGAGATGCAGGACAGCGGCAGAGTGTTCGTCTGTATGCAGTGCAAGCCCCAGCACCACACGGGGTCAACTGAACCCTGCCAGGAATGACCCCTGAGCACAGTACCAGGAGTAACCTAAAGCCACTGGAGATAGCCCAGAAGCCCAGCAATAACAACATGACAGACAACAGGGCCAGAGCGATAGCACAGTGGAAGGGTGTTTGCCTTGCACGCAAGCAACTTGGCACAGACCAGGTTCAATCCCTGGCATCCCACATGGTCCCCCGAGCCTGTCAGGAGCAATATCTGAGTGCAGAGCCAGGAGTAACCCCTGAGAACCACCGGGTATGACCCCCCCCCAAATAAAAACAAAACTAACAAACAAAAAGAACAGGACAACAAAGCACAACCCAAAACCTACAACCATTAACGACACTAAAGAACCAAGTCCTGCCTCAGCACAAAGGAATTCAGATCACCCAGTATGTCATCGAGACCCACCGCCAAGAGATCACAGCCCACTACTGAGTGTGATCACAGCCTTCTGCTGAGTGTGACCACAGCTCACTGCCAAGTGTGTCCACAGAAAAGCACGGTGCTAACGCACACCGGAACCACACCAGCCCAGCTAGTCTGACTCAAGGTTTGAATTTCAAATTCTTCTATAAAGCCATGTATAAAATTAGCCTGGCGAGAACAGCTGCTAGGAACAGGTTCAATTCCCGGAACTACAAATGTTCGTTCCCCCGACACATGCACACGTGCGCGCGCGCGCACACACACACACACACACACATACATACACACACTCACACACACACATGCGCGCGCGCACACACACACACATACATACACACACACACACACACACACACACACACGCACGTACGCACACGATCAGAGTGATCCTTGAGCACTGCCAGGTATGCCCCCCAAAAAACAAAGAGAAAACAAAACACTGGTAAGGAAAAGGAAAAAGCTGAATTCTACTCCGTGATCATGGGCCTAGTTGTCAGTAAGGCAGGAGAGAGACCAACTCTTGTCTCAAAGGATCCATTCGGGCCTGGTGCAGCTTCTGGAACCACCCCAGGCACTTTGGAAAGCCAGACTGCAGCCCTCAGGGGTTCTGTTTTGTACCAGCCCCACCACGACCCGAGTCCCACTTCTCCCGATTCCCAACAGTCACGTTCACTTTTTGGGGGGCGAAGATGAGGGCACTAGACCAAGTGGGGGGAGGCTTCTCTGTTCATCTCAAGAAGGAGTTTTCTGGGGGGTATGTCTCAGAGTGCTTTTGCAAAGGGGGCTGCAGGGCCGAAGCAGCCTGGCAGTGTGCCCAGAATCAGAACCAGGAAGCAGGGCAGCAGCGGGAGATCGAGACAGCTGAGTTGCAGCCAGCAGGGCCCAGCAGCTGAGCAGCACGTGAGCTGACACCCGGGGGAGGAGAAGGGGGCTCGGGGAGAGTCCGGGATGGGATGGGGGGGCCTGAAAGGGCCGGGACAGACATGGGCTGACAGCCCTGAGCTGCGAGCAGACAGCTGCTAAGGTCAGCTCATGGCACTCAGTCCATCCAGCTCCACTCCCGGATGTGGCTGCCGTGCCAGGACCCTGCTCCAAGGACACCCTCGGCCTGAGTGGGTGGGTCTCTGCTCCGGGCACACTGACCGACCGACAGAGCCAGCGGGGAAGCCTCACAGCTTCTGGACAAGCCCGGACACCAGGTTCTGGGCAGAGCTTGCGTCTAAGCCACAGACGCTGGCACACAAGGGCCCACGGCTCACACTTGGAGCCGGTTTAATTAGCACAAACTGCAGCGCCAGCGTCTCGGTGGCAAAGGAGCCGTTGAGGACAGCTACTGCGGCCCAAGGGAGCCATGGCACAGCACATGGGGAAGGCATTTGCCTTGCACGCTGCCAAATCGGATTCTCTCTCCAGCACCCCATAGGATCACCCCACCCCACCCCACCCCACCCCGAGCTTGGCCAGGAGTGATCTCTGAGCACAGACCAGGGGTCAGCCCCGAGCACCACCAGGTGTGGCTCAAAACAAAAGAAAACAAAACCCAAAATGGGTACATCTCACACAGGGGCCCAAGGGAACTTTCCTAAGGTGAGAGAAGGGAAAGGGAGGGGCGAGGGGTGGGGGTCAGACTTGTCAAAACAGGCCAAACTGCAGACAAAGTGTTCATTTCTCTGTCTACATTTACTTCAAGTGAAAAAAGAAAAAGGTAAAGGAAAAAAAGAAATCCCGGGGCGGAGAGAGCTAGCACAGCAGGGAGGGCACAAGCAGCCAACGCGGGTTTGATCCCCAGCATCCCATAGGTTCCCCAGAGCCTGCCAGGAGTGATTTCTGAGCCCAGAAACAGGAGGAACCCCTGAGCGTCACTGGGTGTGGCCCCAAAACAAAACAGACGAAAGACACCCCCCCCCCATTTAAAGCACTCCCTTGAAAGGGCTCGAGCTGGAAAGTGTTTCTCCAAATGCCACTTGCAAGTCTAGAGCACCTTCTAGCCAGACTGGAACAGAAGTGGCTACAGGCGCTGACAGGGCTGTTTCCAAATCCGACAGAAACAAGAACCAAGAACCAATCCTGGGGTGACATGGTGGGGGCAGGGCTGGTGGCGGGGTCGGGGTGGGGTTCTTCCCTGCAGCCATAGTCCAGTCCCTGACCATTTCCCCCCACTGAGTATTGTACCGAACGGGGGAGATCCCAGGGTCCCCGGAAAAGGCAGGAGAAATGTGTGTTTTGTTTGGCACTTGGAGAAACGCAGAACTGAGCCAAACCCCAGGGCTAAATACCAGGCAGGATTCGGACTCCCTGTCCAGTAGGTCACGGAATTAATTCTACAAGGAAGGAATTTGACATTGGAGGGAAATCCGCCCAGCAGAGCCCTTGGGGAGAGGCAAGCGGGCCTGAGGGCTAAGCCCACTGGAAGTGGCGTGGCACATCCTTTTCCTACTGCAACAGTGCTCCAGAGTTAGACTCTTTCCCCAGTTAGAACCCTCCTGCCTGGCTTTTGCTCCCAGCAGGAGGCTGCAAATTAAAGCCCTTGAGGTCCAGTTTCAAAAGGCAAAGAGTGAAAGATTTAAATAATTAAATAACTTCAAACAGGCTCCACCTGCGCCATTAGCATCCAGAGGATGCTAATGAAAAGTGGAGGGAACCGGACAGGACACTCAAAGCGACAGACGGGAGAATCACAGTCAAATACTTAAAACAACCTGACCGGATGGATGTCAGAGGGACCTTGAAATGTCAAGTACTTACGGCCATAATTAGCTCGAAGGGGTGCTTGTACACCCGCACCGGGGACTGGTATTTCTGCACCATGATTGCGATAGGGCGGCAAACCTCTCACTCCTGCAAAACCAAAAACACAAAACCCCGATGAGTGCCCTGGGGGTGTGTGTGTGTGTCAAAATGTGCTTGTGGATTCCATAGGACAACTCTTCCATGCCCTGAGGGGGGTGCTATAAGACACTAAGAAAGATGGACAGACTGATAGCACAAGGAGAGGGCATTTGCCTTGCTCGTAGCTGACCTGAGTTCCGATCCCCAGAATCCCCCCAGGCCGAGCCTGCCAGGAGCGACTTCTGTGCACAGAGCCAGGAGTAATACGAGTGCCAAGGGTGCAGGGCACCCCTGCCAAAAATAAAGAAATAAGGAAAAGTGCTTGGAGGAGGGAAGGGGGTCCCGGGGACCTTCCCCAGAGCAGCTGCAGCTAAGTCAGAGAGGGCAAGGGCCAGAAAATTAGTGCTAGAATGAGTCAAAGGAGCCTGAATCACCTCTGCAAACTTTCCATCCGAGTCAAATAATGATGGGGCCCTTTAAGATATTAAGTCGCTGGATGGACACACACAAATGAAAGTGGGGAAAACAAAACAAAACCCAGCACAATGGTTATCTCACACCCTGAAAGGCTCCAATGTCCACGACTAAGCCAGAGCCAGGTGTTCCCCCCTCTTTGCGCTGTGGGGCTGAGTCCAGGACCCCCCTGAAACCTGGGGCTCAGCCACATTTCTGCAAGTGCCAAGAGGTGCTGGCTCTGAACCCGGGGACACTCAGTCTCCAAGTCCTGGGTGTGATTCACCTTCCCTACCAAAAAGGGGGTGGGGGGAGCCGAGTGATAGTGCACTGGGTAAGGCACTTACTGCTTTGCACACAGCCGACCCGGGTTCGGTCCCCGGCATCCCATAGGGTCCCCAGGAATGATTCCCTGAGCACCACGAGGTGTATCTCAGAAATCAAAAATAAAAATAAAATAAAATAAAATAAAAACCCCAGGATAAGCCTGAAGAAGGTGATTGTATGCTGAATATGAAGACGGAGATATGGAGAAGCAGAACACGGAATATTCTCAAAGAAACCAGTCTGGCTGCAAAAATAAAAAATTAAGAAAAAAACCTTTTCATTTCAGAAGTGTCTGTCCATGGGGAAGGGCTTAGCAGGTCTGCAAGGGTCTCCCCGTATTTCTCAGCAAGTTCCAAGGCCTCTCCCCCTGGGCCTCGGTTTCACCCCGTAGCCTGGTAGGTAAGGCTGGTGGGGTGAGATCACCCAGAAATATTTCTTGATCGCGAAATCACGGGGTCAGGGAGGCTGCCTGGCTGCGGGGTGCTGGGGCGCCCTGGGGCCACGTTTCATTGAGCTTTTTTTCTGCAGCTCTGACAATGCTGGCTCGTGGTTTGGAATCCAGTCACCCTCCTTTCCAGGGAAGCGGAAGAAAATTCATCTGTCCAGATTTGGGGGGGAAGTGGAGGGGGAGATGACTGGGCTGTGAGCTGTGTGTATGTGTTTGGGGGGAAAGAGCAGCTTTAAAAAACATTAAAAAAAGAAAAAAAAAAAGACTGGAGAGATGGCATGGAGTAAGGCATTTGCTTGCATGCAGAAGGTCGGTGGTTCGAATCCTGGCATCCCATAGGATCCCCCAAGCCTGCCAGGAGAGATTTCTGAGCGTGGAGCCAGGAGGGAACCCCTGAGCGCTGCCAGATGTGACCCCAAAACAAAAATAATAATAATATGATAAAATTGAATAAAAAAGCATTAGAAAAGGAGGCCGAAGCGATCGATGACAGCACAGCTGGGAGGAGGGGGTTTGCCTTGAGCGCGGCCGACCCGGGTTCGATCCCCGGCGACACCCCAAAAAGAGGGCCCCCCCCAAAGAGCAGATGAGCTCAGAACCAGCAGGGGAAATTAAATTAAATTTTTTTTAAAAAAAGCAAAAAAGACTTTATTGGGGTTCACCGCTGGGGGTCCCCCACCCCACCACCGCAACCCCTTGCCCCACGACCCCCCGAGGGTCCCGATCGCTGACCTGCAGCCCCCTCCGCCGGGAGCCCCAAGTCCGGCCGGGCCTGCCGCTCTATTGCACGACAATCGGGGTCCCCTCCCTCCCTCCCTCCCCCCAGGCCAGGCCGCGCGCACCCACCTCGGTCCCTCCAGTCAGCAGCGGGCCCGGGCCGGGGCGGCGGGCGCGGGGCGATGGGCGGCGGCGCTCATGCCGGCGGCGCGGGGGCCCGACCCGTCCCGTCCCGTCCAGTGGCCGCGGCCGCGGGTCGCGCCGGTTCCCGGAGTGGGCGGGCGGGCGGGCGGGCCGGAGGGGCGGGGCGCCCGCGGTTGCCACGGCGACGGGGCGGGGCCGGGCCTGGCGCGCATGCGCGACGGCCCGGAAGTGGCGGAGGCGGGCGTGACGACGGTTGCTAAGGAGCGGTGGAGGGGGAAACGGTCTGAATGGGGGACTCCGCGGGGCCGTGCTGCGCAGGCGCTGAAGCTCAGACGTGGGCGGGGCTCCGAGCGGCAGCGCGCTGATTGGTCCGTTCCGGGCGCTGGGCCACGCCCTCCGGGGTTGCGCCATGTGGTGGGCGGGGCTACGTCTGGAGGAGGAGAAGAAGGAGAAGGAGAAGGGAGGGCGAGCTGGGCTGCAGGGCCGCGCTCAGGCCTGCTGGACCCCAGGGGAACTTAAAAAGCGGTTGCAGCGGCCTCCAGAGCTGGAGGAGGCTCTCCTCGGGCTTCCTCATTTTTGCTCCACTGCTCAGAAGCTGCAGCTTCCTCCAGCAGTGCCCTCCCTGTGTGCATTCTCCTCCCAGTAATGCTGATGAGGCAATTGGCAGGGCCTGGCTGGGCCTAGCACTTGGTACCCGGCTGCTTCCTTCCTGGCTCTGGAGGCTGGGCTGCATGCAAGCCCGGCTGGAGCTCAGGGTTCACCTGCAGGCCAGGAGGGGTCTCCCAGCTGGACCCCCTTTTTCAGCTCAGAAGCATGAGTTTGGGCTCCCCGCTGCACCCACCCCACCACCCCCTGAGACCTTTCAGGGCACATCTCTAGGCGGTCGCCACGCTCATCCACCCACACGGCGAAGCTGCTTTTAGAACCCACATGCAATTTCCCCATCAGTGTCATGGCTATTCCGTTCTCATTAGTCAGCCCCCGTGGCTGCGTTGCTGTCACAGCCACAGAACATTTTTGAACTGTTTTCGAGTTTCCTTCCAGTCGGTTTTCTCAACCATACAAACACAGACTCCTTACTTATTCATCACAACTCGTGTGTGTGTGTGTGTGTGTGTGTGTGTGTGTGTGGTGGTGAGGACTCTGAACATCATTTTTTCCACGCTGCCCACTCAGCTAGGAATGTGCTGTCTATATAAAACATTACATCCATCTTCTTCCAAAGAGCATTGAGAACAAGAAAAAAATAATAATAATAACCCACAGCGACAAGGAACTTCCTGCTAAGAGTAAACAGCACCTATGAATGGTGTTGCCAAAAATTGCCTAAATCTGATAAGCCCATAGATGTGATCTCCTACAGACAGGAAGAGGAAGTCACAGAGGAACTTGCAAAATGACACCAGGAGGAAAGCATTTGGTCAACGGAGATCATGGGAAATATTGTACGGAAACAATTTCTTTTCTTGTTTATGTTTTTGGGTTTCTTGTTTATGTTTTGTTGGTCCCACCCGCTGTGCTCCGGCCTTCAACCTGGCGATGCTCAGGGGAGAACCACTTGGTGTACTGGGGGTTGAGTTCAGGTTGACCTCCTGCAAGACAAATATGCCATCTGCGACACTATACTCAAGTCTTTTGTGTTTTGTATTTTGGGGTGTGTGTGTGTGTGTGTGTGTGTGTGTGTGTGTGTGTGTGTGTGTTTGGGTCACACCCGGTGGAGGCGTT
Source organism: Suncus etruscus (assembly GCF_024139225.1). Taxonomy (NCBI): domain Eukaryota; kingdom Metazoa; phylum Chordata; class Mammalia; order Eulipotyphla; family Soricidae; genus Suncus; species Suncus etruscus. Next base: position 205,780,317 of record NC_064848.1, on the reverse strand, counting down.
ACTCCTGGCTCTGCACTCAGAAATTGCTCCTGGCAGGCTCGGGGGACCATATGAGATGCCGGGATTCGAACCACTGTCCATCCTGTATTGGCTGAGTGCAAAGCAAATGCCCTACCGCTGTACTATTTCTCTTTAATGGCTTTGTATCACTCCAATCAGCTCTCTGGAGCAGACGTTCAGAGCTTACACAAGTCTCTATAAAAGTGCAGAGTTCAGTATTCCATGAGACACCCCACTTCCCCACCCCATCTTTTACTCAACTCAGGAGATGAGAGATCAGGCTGGGTGAGCCATGAATTCCAGGGAAAGGTGGGGAAGTGTCTCGGGACTGAGTTTGACTGGGTTTGTCTGTGACGTGTTGTTGAAGACCGAGGGATTAAAAACACACCCACATCCCCTGTTCAGGTCGCCTGGAGCACTGCCCTGGGAGCACTTGGATCAGGAGGGCCAGGGAGTGGTCGTGTAGCATCATTTTAGTGACAACTGTCACTGGGCAACCTCAATTATGCCATTGGACTAGGAAAATGCAGCTGATGGGGCTGGAGCAACAGTGCAGCGGGAGGGCGTCTGCCTTCCACTCAAGGCTTACCCGGATTTGACCCCCAGCATCCCCTAGGGTCCCCCTGAGCCTGCCAGGAGAAATTCCTGAGCACAGAGCCAAGAGTACAGCCGGGTGTGGCCCAAATACAATAACAACAAAAAATGCAGCATAGGGGCCTCAGAGGACATGCTTTGGTTTATAGGAAATCCTGGTTCCATCCCTGCGAAGGGAAAAAATAAAAACAACAAGAAGATGAAAATGTACCCTGAGGCATGTTGGGGTTAAGCATGTTTGCCAAGTTGGGGAATAAAGGAGGGGGAGACAGTGTGCAATGTTAGAAAAGAGACTCAGAGGAAGAGGGAGGGGTGCCTCTGAGAGATCGGGCACACCCTGGCACACCCTCTTGTCTGCCAGTGCCAGTGTTTGTACACACCACCCTGAGGGCTGGGGTATGGGTTAAGGGATGGGTCATTGTCAAGAAGTCAGCCCCTGGTTGGTCAGCATAGGTATCACTCAAACTTCAGCCTGCACAGCCCAACCCCTTTCCCAGAGCATCCAAGAATCTCTTTGTCAAGGTCAGTGAGTAGCCTGGGTGCCCACTGGCCCAGTGATAGGTGCCAGTCTATTTGCTTGCTTTTGGGGCCACTCCCAGAGGTGCTTGGGGCGTCCTCCTGACTCTGTGCTCAGGAATCACTCCTGGTGATGCTCGGGGGACTATATGGGGTTCTGGAGACGAAACCCAGGCCAGCACCCTCCCTGCTGTGCTATCGCTCCAGTCTTTTGGGAACTGCTCTTTCAGAAAACCCCCTGGCCTGCCCACAGCCCAAGGACTCATCTGTGAGATGACATCCAGCTGTTATCCCAAAACAAAGGCATTCTCCATCTTCCTCTTTCTCTTAAAATTCTTCCTTTGATATGCAAAAGCCCACCTAGATCCAACCTACCCTTCCTGGTTGAATTTTGTACTGGGTTTAATAAAGAAAACAATTATGGCTTTTGGCTCAGAGAGAGAAACCATGAGATGCAGACGGACTCCCGTGACTTTCTCCTGACTGGTTTGGTTTATTTATTTATTTATTTATTTTTGTTTTGGCTTGGTTTATGAATCCTTCGAAGCTACTCTGCTTCTTCAGATCCATGCTCCTGGGGGTAAAAATAGGCGTGAAGTGGGGTGATATCACAATGTGGGGATTTATTTTACACTCATGCACTTTCAGAAAAGACACTGGTTCATTTGGTGAACTGGGGGAGATAAGCCCATGAAGCAGGTGGGACGTTCCCAGCCTGATCCAGCCCCAAAGTCAGAAGAAAGTAGGTTATCTGCCGGCCGATTCCTAATGAAGCGGGCAGCAGGCCAAGCCTGGCCCTGGGCCAGTGCTAGGTTCATTCCCCCACTTGGGGGAGCCGAGGACCAAGAAGCAGCATTTGGGGTGGGGGAGTATCGCAGACCTACTATGGTGCCATGCAGGGAGATGGACGGGCTCCCTGTATTATATCCTACCTCACCTCCCTGCCCAGATGCTCCCTCTCACCCTGACACCCCTGCTTGGGGCCTGCAGCTTTCTCTCCAGAACACAAACACAAGCTTCTCTTAGCTTTCTAGGCCACTAAGAGGACAAAGTTGAAAAAGAATCTTCCGAAGCCATTGTCAGACCTGGAGAATAGACGAATGCACTGCCAGCCTATGTCCCACCCGAGCCCCAGATCAACCACTCCTATCCCAAAGAGGGTCCCTCCAGCACTCTCAGGTGTCACCCACCTTCCCCAAATTTTCTTTTAGTTTATTTTTTCTTTCTTTTTTTGGGCCACATCCAGCCGTGCTCAGGCTCAAAGATTACTCCTGGCCCCTTCCCCCTTTTCTTTCACTTAGCTGTGCACACCCAGGCATTCTCCTGAATGTGTGTAGTGCTAGAGATCCAGCCCAGCTTGGCTTCATGCTAAGCCAGCCCCATGAACTAACCCGCTGAACTATCTATTACTCTGAACCCCTAACAGAGCTGGAAAAATTTTCTTCTTCCAACTTCTGATTTGCTGTTGATGGTCTTAGAAAACAAAGCTGGGGGCTCGGAGAAATAGCACAGCAGCGCTTGCCTTGCAAGCAGCAGTTCCAGGACCAAAGGTGGTTGGTTTGAATCCCGGTGTCCCATATGGTCCCCCATGCCTGCCAAGAGCTATTTCTTTTTTTTTGTTGTTGTTTTGTTTTGTTTTTGGGCCACACCCTGTGACGCTCAGGGGTTACTCCTGGCTATGCGCTCAGAAGTTGCTCCTGGCTTCTTGGGGGACCATATGGGACGCCGGGGGATCGAACCGCGGTCCGTCCTAGGCTAGCGCAGGCAAGGCAGGCACCTTACCTCCAGCGCCCACCGCCCGGCCCCTACCAAGAGCTATTTCTGAGCAAACAGCCAGGAGTCACCCCTGAACACCACCGGGTGTGGCCCAAAAACAGAAAGAAAGGAAGGAAGGAAGGAAGGAAGGAAGGAAGGAGGAAGGAAGGAAGGAAGGAAGGAAGGAAGGAAGGAAGGAAGGAAGGAAGGAAGGAAGGAAGGAAGGAAGGAAGAGAAGAGAAGAGAGAGAAGAGAAGAGAAGAAAGAAGAGAAGAAGAAGAAAGAAAGAAAGAAAGAAAGAAGAAAGAAAGAAAGAAAGAAAGAAGAAAGAAAGAAAGAAAGAAAGAAAGAAGAAAAGAAGAGAAGAAAAAAAAAGAAAGAAAGAAAGAAGAAAGAAAGAAAGAAAGAAAGAAAGAAAAAGAAAGAAAGAAAGAAAGAAAGAAAGAAGAAAGAAAGAAAGAAAGAAAGAAAGAAAGAAAGAAAGAAAGAAAGAAAAGAAAGAAAGAAAGAAAGAAAGAAAGAAAGAAAGAAAGAAAGAAGAAGAAAGAAAGAAAGAAAGAAAGAAAGAAAACAAACAAAGCTGGGGTGGGGGGGAAATCACAATGTCACCCACCCCCATCTTCCTGCATTACTTTAACATTGATGGTAAGACCAGTCCATTTTTGGAAGAGAGCATGCTTGAATAGGTTTAAGATTATAGGCCACACATGTTGGCCATGGCCTTAATCAAGTTGATGTCTGCTGAAACCTGACTGTCTGTGGATCATTTCCTCGATGCTACCCCAAACCCGCAGACCCACACCAGTTGAAAAGGAAGGAAGGGGTTTGCAGGCTCTTGGCCCGGGCCGGCAGAGAAAGGCCCATCCATCCATCTCATCACCATCCACCTCCATCCAGGACTCCATAATTAACATGTTGTTCTACAACACAAAGCTTGGGGACCAGAGCATAGCACAGATGGGGAGGACATTTTACCTTGCATGTGGCTGACCCAGGTTCGATAACCCGGCCTCCCTCTCAGATGATCCCCTGAGCCTGCCAAGAATAAATCCTGAGTGATGTCAGGTGTGGCCAAAAGCAAAGAAATTAAAACCAAGGGGGCCGGGTAGGTGGCGCTGGAGGTAAGGTGTCTGCCTTGCAAGCGCTAGCCAAGGAAGGACCGCGGTTCGATCCCCCGGCGTCCCATATGGTCCCCCCAAGCCAGGGGCAATTTCTGAGCACGTAGCCAGGAGTAACCCCTGAGCGTCAAACGGGGTGTGGCCCAAAAACCAAAAAAAAAAAAAAAAAAAAAAAAAAAAAAAAAAAAAAAAAAAAGAAATAAAACCAAAGCAAAAAAAAACAAAGCTTAAAAATTAATTAAAAAATGAAAAATAGAGGCTGGTGAGTGGCGTTGAGGTAAGGTGTCTGCCTTGCAGGCGCTAGCCAAGGAAGTGATCGCGGTTAGATCTCCAGGCGTCCCCTATGGTCCCCCCAAGGCAGGAGCAATTTCTGAGCGCTTAGCCAGGAGGAACCCTGAGTATCAAACTGTGTGGCCCGAAAAACCAAAAAAGAAAAGAAAAGAAAACAAAGCTTATAGCATTGACCTGCTCAGACAAGACATTGGTCGGGGTGGGGTTACATCATAGGGAGCTGAAGTAGCCCCTAAGCATCCCTGGATGTGACCCAAAATCCAAAAAACAAAGAACTTGGGGCTGGAGCGATAGCACAGTGGTAGGGTTTTTGCCTTGCACATGGCCAACCACAGTTGATCCAGGTTTAATCCCTCAGCACCCCAAATGGTCCCCCAAACCTGCCAGGAGAGATTTCTGAATGCAGAGCCAGGAGTAACTCTTGAGCGCTGCTGGGTGTGGTCCAACTCCTTCCCACCCCTCAAAAAGGACTGGATGGCTAAAAGAGCTGGCACAGCAGGAGAGGGCGTGGCCTTGCGCAAGGCTGACCTGCGTTTGATCTTTGGCACCACATATGGTGGTTCCTGAGCACAGAGCCAGGTGTAACCTATGAGCACTTCCAGATGTGAGCCCCCATAAAAACAAAATAATAAGCAGGTGGAAAGACAGAACAGCAAACTAGAATGTTTGCGTTGCACATAGCAGACCTGAGTTTAATCCCCAGCACCCCATAAGGTCCCCTGAGCTGTGAAAGGAATGACCCCTGAGCACAGAACCAGGAAATATTGAACACTGCTGTGTGTTGCCTCCAAAAGAAATCCAAAAATAAAAGGACAAATTGGAGTCAGAGAGCTAGTGCAGGGGCAAGGCACTTATCTTGCAGGCACCCCACCATGTTTCGATCCCAGCACCAAGTACAGTCTCCTGAGGCCAGCAGGAGTGATCCCTGAATGTAGCGCCAGAAGTAAACCCTGAGCACTAAGGTATGGCCAAAAAAAATTTTTTTTTGGTTTTTCGGGCCACACCCATTTGATGCTCAGGGGTTGCTCCTGGCTAAGCGCTCAGAAACTGCCCCTGGCTTGGGGAGACCATATGGGAGCCGGGAGATCGAACTGCGGTCCTTCCTTGGCTAGTGCTTGCAAGGCAGACACCCTATCTCTAGCACCACCTCGCTGGCCCCCCCAAAAAAAATTTTTTAAAGAAAGAACAGCTGGGGCCAACAAGATAGCATGGACGTAAGGCGTTTGCCTTCCATGCAAAAAGATGGTGTTTTGAATCCTGATGGTGGTTCGAATCCTGACATCCCATATAGTCCCCCGTGCCTGCCAGGGGCGATTTCTGAGCGCAGAGCCAGGAGTAACCCCTGAGTGCTGCCGGGTGTGACCCAAAAACCAAAAAAAAAAAAAAAGAAAAAAAGTTGATCCAGGACACTTGCTGTGCATGCCACAATCCTGAGTTCAACCCCCAGCATCCCATCTGGTCCCACAAGCTCACCAGGCCTAATTCCTGAGTACAGAGATAGGAGTAAGCCTTGAGCATCACTGGGTGTAGGCCCAAACCCAAAAACAAATAGAAAGAAAGAGAGTGAGGGAAGGAAGGAAGGAAGGAAGGAAGGAAGGAAGGAAGGAAGGAAGGAAGGAAGGAAGGAAGGAAGGAAGGAAGGAAGGAAGGAAGGAAGGAAGGAAGGAAGGAAGGAGGGAGGGAGGGAGGGAGGGAGGAAGGAGGGATGGAGGGAAGAAGGATGGAAGGAGGGATGGAAGGAAGGAAGGGAGGGAGGGACGGAGGAAGGAAGGAGGGAGGGAGGGAAGGAGGGATGGAGGGAAGGAGGGATGGAGGGAAGAAGGATGGAAGGAGGGATGGAAGGAAGGAAGGGAGGGAGGGAGGAAGGAAGGAAGGAAGGAAGGAAGGAAGGAAGGAAGGAAGGAAGGAAGGAAGAAGGAAGGAAGGAAGGAAGGGAGGGAGGGAGGGAGGGAGGGAGGGAGGGAGGGCCAGAGTGATAGCACATCAGCAGTAGGGGCATTTTGCCTTGCACGCAGCCAACCTGGGAAGGACCCAGGTTCGATCCCAAACATTTCATATGGTCCCCCGAGCCTGCCAGGAGCGATTTCTGAGTGCAGAGTAACCTCTGAGCGCTGCCGGGTGTGGCCCAAAAACAAATAAACAAAACAAAAGCAGAGAGAAAGAGAAAGAAGTGTTTTTGGGGGCTGCTGGGGTGAGCTGAGCTGCACAGCCCTTCCCTAACACCTCCACTTCTCCCGAAAAAGAAAGAGAAGAGAAGTATTTGTGCAAACACTCAGTAAAGTGTGCTTCTGTCAGGCCGCCCACAGCGCTGCCTCCAGAATGTTCTGTACTCAGCCGTGATTATTCTTATCTGCCTGCACCAGTGACACCCTCTATTTATGGCCCCAGCACCTTCCCACCTGGAATCGCCCCTTCAGAGAACAAGGCGAAGGGTGTGTGTGGGGGTCAGAAGCCAGGAGTCCCAGCTGCAAGGCTGGGGCACCGCGGACAGGCCCTCACCCCTGGTTGGGGGGGTAAGACCTTGTGGGAAGCGGGGGGGCCCCAGAGTGGAGAAAGCTAAGGAAAGCCTGCAGGCGTGGAGGTGCTCCAGTTTGTGTAGCTGAGCCTGGCAGACCCTGGCATGATCCCACAAGACTCTACAATATCAGGGGAGCCCTATTGCACCCCCAGATACATGCTGCCACAAAGCTGCAAGCACTTGACAACTTGACCCCCAATGATTCAGTTTTCGCACTCAGGAGCTCACGATGAGCCTTTGATGGTTTGGGGCGTCACAGTTGGTGGTGCTCAGGGCTGACTCCTGCCTGGCTCTGTGCTCAGGGGCAGGGGGTTCCGGGGCCCTATGGGATGCTGGAGGTGGAACCTGCTCAGCTGCATGAAAAGTAAGTTCCGGGGCCAGAGAGATAGCATGGATAAGGCGTTTCTTTTTTTTTTTCTTTTTTTTTTTTTTGTGGTATTTGGAGATGTATTTGTGCAGTTAAATTAGAGAGACAGGTAGGGACAAATAACACCTTATTTTCTCTTTTAGGGAGAGATTTGGATTCTGAGAAATGCCCTTTACAAAAACAAAACAAAACAAAACAGGAAAAAAAAAAAAAGGAAAAACAGCAACTCTACAACCCATGCAAATCCACTTTGTGATTCAAAAACAGAACTTTTTTCCTGGACACAAAATGCAGCTTCAGGACTTTTCCCACTGGGCACGGGATTATGGATTGTGGTTTGTGCAAACTAGTGGGAACAGAATGTCACCTCTATGAACCTTTCTTTTATGGTGCACAATCATTCGCCTCTCCCTCTTCAGCATTGTGCCTTCACTCTATGCTTTTTCGAAAGTGGGGGTGAGGGGGGCTGGACATGACTTTAGAGTTCCTTTCTGGATAAGGCGTTTCTTTTCATGCAGAAGAACGGTGGTTCGAATCCCGGCATCCCATATGGCCCTCCGTGTATGCCAGGGGCAATTTCTGAACATAGAGCCAGGAATAACCCCTGAGCACTGCCGGTTGTGACCCAAAGACCAAAAACCAAAAAAAATAAAAATAAAAGAAAGAAAAATAGGGGCCCGGAGAGATAGCACAGCGGTGTTTGCCTTGCAAGCAGCCGATCCAGGACCAAAGGTGGTTGGTTCGAATCCCGGTGTCCCATATGGTCCCCCGTGCCTGCCAGGAGCTATTTCTGAGCACACAGCCAGAAGTAACCCTGAGCACCGCCAGGTGTGACCCAAACACCAAAAAAAAAAAAAAAAGAAAGAAAAATAAGTGCCCTCCCCGCTTGTCCCTATGTCTCTGTCCCCCACCTGCCTCTTCACCTCCCTGAAAGCAGGGGTGGAGGAGGGGACTGGCTAAGACGCCTGCCTCCTGCTAAATGAATGGGCCCGGTCAGCAGAGACAGTGAGCAATGTCTGGCCTTTGCTATGTGGCCTGCAAACGCTGCTATGACTGTGCAGATGGACCCTGGCAGGGAAGAGGTCCCGGCACTGGCCGGAGAAATCTGGGCATAATATGCACCTCCGTTCCCATCTGTCACCTGGCCTGGCCTCGCCTCCAAAGTCCCGGCGGCCTCCTGACCTGCTGCTCCGCTCGGCCAACCCTCCTGTGTTCAAGACCGGAGGTCCAGGAGAATAAAAGTCTCCGCCTGGCTAAGGGCCAGGACGTCTCGAACCAGGTCAGCCAAGCAAGCAGGTTGCAGCAAATTAGCAGGAACCAGGTGCTAAGTCCTGCTCCTGAAACACCAGGTGGGGCTTGTCACCTCCGGCTTCTGTCCACAGAGCCAAGCTTTGCTGTCACCGTTCTTGCCAATGGCCCCTGCCTCTGTCATCTAGAGATATTGACTTAAGGCAGTGCTTCTCAAATAGTGGGGCAGGCACCCCAGGGGGGGGGGGGGCGTGAGGCTCCATAAAGGAGGGGGGTGTTTTTGACCTTGGCAAACAATGTCATAACAAGCTAAGCCCCGTATTAATGTCTCTGGAGCTGAGAGCTGCTGGGTCCTGTTTCAAACCCCGCTTCGAAAAGCTCATTGTGGCCATTAATCCAGACATCACCTCTGATGAAAGAATCAGCTCAAATGATTTGTTTTGCAGGTTAAAGTTGGGGTTTTTGTTTGTTTTTTTGTTTTGTTTTGTTTTGTTTTTGGATCAGACCCAGCGGTGCTCAGGCTCAGAAATCGCTCCTTGCAGGCTCGGGGGACCATCTGGGACGCCAGAATTCGAACCAATGACCTTCTGCATGAAAGGCAAACGCCTTACCTCCATGCTATCTCTCCAGCCCCTAAACTTGGTTTTTGATAAAGATACTATTTACAGTTGCACGGGGGACTCGGAAAATGTTTTCTTCTTCTTAGGGGGACATGACAGAAAATAATTGAGAAGCACTGACTTAAGGGTAGAGAGGCTGAGTTTTTTTGTTTTTTGTTTTTTGTTTTAGTTTTTGGGTCACACCTGGTGGTACTCAGGAGTTACCCCTGGCTCTGCACAAAGGGATCACTCCTGGGCCACTGCTCTGCCTTTGAGGACCCTATGGGATGCCGGGAATTAAACCCAAGTCGGCCACCTGCAAGGCCAGCACCCTCGCAGCACCCTCCCAGCCTCGGCCCAGAGACATGGAATGAGGGAGTGTGAGGTAGTGATCTGGTTTCTCTGTGGAAAGGGGACACCTGCAATCTGGCATCTGATTACAGGCAGAAGTGCCAGCGCTTCTAAAGCCTCAGATTGCAGTGGGAGCGGCCAAGGCCACTCGAGCTTCTGTCCTTGTCCATCAAAGTCCTCGGGCTCAAGCAAGTCACAGAAACGCCCAACCTGGGGCATGTTTGTGTGGCTTCTGGCCTGGCTTGTGCCCGTGTGAAGAAGCTCATGGCAAGTACAGGGGATTCTGTGATACCAGGGATTAAATTTAGGGCTCCCTTGGAGCTGGAGCGGGGAGGGCATTTGCCTTGCACACAGCTGAGCTGGGTTCAATCCCCAGCGTTCCATATTTTACCCCAAGCCCACTAGGAGTGATTCCTGAGCTCAGAGCCAGGAGTAAAGCTCTGAGCACCACCGGGGTGGCCCCCAAAGAAATAAACGGGGGCCAAAGTGGTGGCACAGCAGGGAGGGCACTTGCCTTGAACTGATGGCTGACCTCAGCATCCCATAGAGTCACCTGCCGGGAGTGATTTCTGGGCACAGAGCCAGGTGTGCCCCCAAAATAAAATAATAAAAAAAGTGCTTGTAGGGCCCGGAGAGATAGCACAGCGGCGTTTGCCTTGCAAATAGCCGATCCAGGACCAAAGGTGGTTGGTTCGAATCCCGGTGTCCCATATGGTCCCCCGTGCCTGCCAGGAGCTATTTCTGAGCAGACAGTCAGGAGTAACCCCTGAGCACCACCGGGTGTGGCCCAAAAAACAAAAAAAACAAAAACAAAAAAAAATGTGCTTGTAGCTGAAGGGGTCTGAGAAAGCAGCCAGAGTGCAGACAACCGCCTCTCTCCATTTCCCTGTCCCAGACTCTTTTTTTTTTTTTTTTTTTCAGGTCACACCCGGCAGTGCTCAGGGGTTACTCCTGGCTATCTGCTCAGAAATAGCTCCTGGCAGGCACGGGGGACCCTATGGGACACCGGGATTCGAACCAACCACCTTTGGTCCTGGATCGGCTGCTTGCAAGGCAAACGCCTCTGTGCTATCTCTCCGGGCCCTCCAGACTCTTTAGACGAAGGGATGAAGTTCTGAAAAGCTCTTCCTATCACGACAGAGGCACCTCAGAGAGACCTTGCTAAGCTCCCCCAGCCTCTCCTTCCTTTTCCAACCTGTGTCCTCCCAACACACAACAGCAGCTTCCTGCAGGCAGCTTCCAGCCAGAAGGTCAGGTCAGGGACCAGGTCACAGTCAGGCTGGGACTTTCTTCTTTTTTTTTTTTTTTTTTTTTTTTTTGGTTTTTGGGCCACACCCGGCGGTGCTCAGGGGATACTCCTGGCTGTCTGCTCAGAAATAGCTCCTGGCAGGCACGGGGGACCATATGGGACACCGGGATTCGAACCAACCACCTTTGGTCCTGCATCGGCTGCTTGCAAGGCAAACACCGCTGTGCTATCTCTCCGGGCCCAGGCTGGGACTTTCTATTTTCTTTTTCTGGTTTTCTTTTTTTTTTTTTTTTTTTTTTGGTTTTTGGGCCACACCCTGTGACGCTCAGGGGTTACTCCTGGCTATGCACTCAGAAGTTGCTCCTGGCTTCTTGGGGGGACCATATGGGACGCCGGAGGATCGAACCGCGGTCCGTCCTAGGCTAGCGCAGGCAAGGCAGGCACCTTACCTCCAGCGCCACCGCCCGGCCCCGTCTTTTTCTGTTTTTATTCTTTGGGGTCCACAACCCAAAGACACTCAGGGTTACTCCTGGCTCTGCACTCAGGAATCGCTCCTGGCAGGCTCATGGGACCCTATGGGATGCCAGGAATCGAACTTGGGTTTGCAGCTTGCAAGACGAGCGTCCTGTCTACTGATTGATCGCTACTCCAGCCCCTGACCTTCCGCTTGGGACTCAGCAGGGGCCCATGAGAGGAGCTGGGGGATCCAATCCTTTTGTGGCTGAACCCGGCTGGTGGAAATGAACCTGGCTGGTCTCTCTAACTGCCACCGCCTGGCTCTGCTCTGAGTGGGTGAAGGAGGCCAAAGCAAGCACAGAGCACTTATATAACCAGGGTCACACCCAGGACAGAAGCTGCCGGGCCAGATTCTCAGGCGCAGAGGCGAGGCAGATCCAGCACCTGCCTGGCAGGTGACCGGCGTGGGCCTAGCAGGAAACAGCTCACTGGGTGCTCGCTCCAATGCTCGCTCATCTCCAGCAAGAGAATGAGAGAAAAGCTGCTTCGTCTTGTACAAGAGAGCCTTGTCCTAAGAACATGAGGCCCAGGTTTCATCTGGGGTACCAGAATTAATACCAGTCTTGGGTTGTCATGCATTACCAAGCAGGCTGCCCTCTTCTTGTGAAGGTTTTTTTTTTTTTTTTTTTGGTTTTTGGGCCACACCCGGTGACGCTCAGGGGTTACTCCTGGCTACGTGCTCAGAAGTTGCTCCTGGCTTGGGGGACCATATGGGACACCGGGGGATCGAACCGCGGTCCGTCCAAGGCCAGCGCAGGCAAGGCAGGCACCTTACCTTTAGCGCCACCGCCCGGCTCCTTCTTGTGAAGGTTTTTCTGAAACTCACATCAGCTCTGCCCACTGCCTTCGCCTCTCAAAGTGTCAAGGCTTGGTCTCAGGGTAGAAAGGCCACCTGGGAGCAGCCTACACTGCTGTTTGTGTTTGATTTTTAGGTCACACTCAGCAGTGCTCAGGGTTTACTTCTTGTGCCCAGGAAATCACTCCTGACTGTGCTCAGAGGACCCTATGGGAAGCCAGAGATCACACCCAAGTTGACTTAGCATAAGGCAAGCACTCTCCCTGCTGTATTATTTCTCCAGCCCCTTGAGTTTTTTGGGGGGTTTGTTTTTGCTTATAAGGCCACACCTGGCAGTGTTCAGGGCTGATTTCTGGCTCTGCTCTTGGGAGTCACTCCTGCAGTGCTTGGGGGGACCTTATGGGATGCTGAGGATAAAACCCAGGTCAGCCACATGCAAGGCTAACATCCTCCCTGCTATGCTATCACTCTAGTCCCAACCTGAGATGTCTGATCCAGCCTGGCAGAGACCTGAATTCTGGGCAATGAAGGGAGCTCCTGAGACACTCAGAAATCCAGGCTTCCCTTGTGGCACAGAGGGTGGAGAGCAGTTACCGGAAGAGACGTGCCCACTCTTTCCAGCTGAACCCCTGAAATTGTCCTGCTTGTCTCCACAAGCGAGGGCAGAGCAGCCAACCAGAGCCAGACCGCCCTGTCCTGCACCCCCGAGTCCCTGCAAGCTTCACTGCACAGTGGCTGGAAGGAAGAAGTGGCCTCAAGCCGCCTAACTCTGACCTTGACTTTGAGGGCCTGGCCTCCTCCCACGGGCTCCCGGGCCTTCCTGGGCGGCTCCGTCCTGGGTCACCTTGTTGTTCGGCAGAGCCCAGGCTGTTACATAACCAGTGCCCACTGTCCCGTGGAACGTGTGGGGCCCCTGAGGACAGTGGCAGGGAGCGGAGGCCCATTCATGAGTCACCTCCCTCTCCTTCTCCCTCCCAGACAATTAAGGGGACCGTGTGTGGCTGGCTGGAGCCAGACTACAGGTGCGGAAGTCTAGAGAGAAGGACTCACTGCTCTGGGGCCCAAAGGTGCTGGCTCGGGGAGGCAATTTCCAGGAGGCCTTGGTGGGGGTGGGAATAAGAAATGGCCCTTGGAAGTGAGCCCTGGAGGACCTGATGGTGAGAGAGTTTTGGGGGGCCAGGAAGAGAATGACTGGATCACAGCTGGTCAGAGAAATCCCAACACCTCCTGCTGGCCCACAAGGGCCCGGGACGCAAAGTTCATTTCTGTGTGGCCCTGGGTCTGGTGTGCCTGGGTGCAAGGTAACTGCAGAAGAGAAAGGCAGTGTGTCTCAGTTTAAGGTGCAGTCACTACAGTGGGGGATCTTTCTGAGGCCAAACTATTCACCCTTCTTACAGATTCCCACGCCAACTCATGTTGGCACTGAGAGTCAAAGACCACCTCCCCTCTGATAATGCAAGGTGCAAACGGGAGTTTATTTGGTTAACCAAGGTCTGAGCCTCATCCAACTAGGGAGACTTGGCAAGGACCCCAAGTCCAATCTTCAAGCAGTTTGGATCAAAATTACAAGCATTAACAGAACAATTATTTCATTGTATAGATGTCTTAATTAATCACTGATTTTTCTGGCTCCACTTTGGTTGTCTAAGGATACTATAATTCGAACCCTGGTTGTCAGGGGGGGACTCTGATTCAGACCCTGGCTGTTGAGGGTTACTCTGATTCAAACTTTTGGTTGCCAAGGGCGCCTTTTTCCAAGCTCACTCAACCCCTAGTTCCTTCTTCCTGGAGGGCACCAACTTTGGTTTGATTTCTTTTTTTTTTTTTTTTTTTTTGGTTTTTGGGCCACACCCGGTAATGCTCAGGGGTTACTCCTGGCTATGCGCTCAGAAGTCGCTCCTGGCTTGGGGGACCATATGGGATGCCGGGGGAATCGAACCGCGGTCCGTCCGAGGCTAGCGCAGGCAAGGCAGGCACCTTACCTTTAATGCCACCGCCCGGCCCCTTGGTTTTATTTCTGAGTTAACTCTTTCTCTGCCTTCAGCTAGAAGTGGAAAAGTACACTCTACTGGGGCTTGGGCTTGGCTTAGTCTAGAGTTCCTTATCATGGACTTGGGGCGGGGAATCTTGGTTCTTAGAGAAGGATGTGGGCAACACCCTGCAGTGTTCTGGGGTGTTTCCTGGTGCTATGCTCAGGAATGCCTGGTGGTACCTGCAGGACCCTCTAGCCCTCTTGGAGCTTGAACCAAGGCTGCTGTGACTTGTCTGGTCCTTATAATCCCAGGCTTTTGTTGCCTTTTTTGTTTGTTTGGTTTTGGGCCACTCCCGCAGTGCTCAGGGAACCTTATGGGATTCTGAGATCAAATCTGAGTCTGCTGTGTGCAAGGCAAACACCCTCCCCGCTGTGCTAATACCAGGTTTTAAGATATACCCCCTATCCCATCCCCACCGTGTGTTGGGTTACACCTCGTTGTGGTGCTCAGGGTTTGCCCCTGAATCTGAGCTCAGGGTTCACTCCTGATGGGATTTCCGGGGAACTTACATGGTATCTGTGATCAGACCAGGGTTGGCCACATGCAAAGCAAGTGCCTTCCCTACTATATTATCTCTCTGGGTCCTTTTTCATTTTGTTTCTCCAGTTCTGAAAACTGAAATCAGGCAAGGTAAGTAAATGCTCTACGGCTGAAGTGATGGTTCAGCAGGGAGGACTTGGCTTTGCACACATCTGACTGAGGTTCGATCCCTGACTCCATAACTCCCTATTGGGACCCTACATCTTGTCAGGAGTAAGCCCTGAGCACTGCCGAACGTGGCCCCCAGAACAAATGAGAGCGAGAGCGAGAGAGAGCGAGAGAGAGCGAGAGAGAGCGAGAGAGAGCGAGAGAGAGAGAGAGAGAGAGAGAGAGAGAGAGAGAAGGCAAGTACTCTACTGCTGAGCTACAACGTATTTTATTTTCATCTTCTTTTATTTTTAAAAAGCAAGATAGGGGGCCGGAGAGATAGCATGGATGTAAGGCGTTTGCCTTTCATGCAGAAGGACGGGGATTCGAATCCCGGCATCCCATATGGTTCCCTGAGCCTGCCAGGAGCGATTTTTGCTTTGTTTTTTTCTTTTGGTTTGGTTTATTGGGTCACACCCAGCAGCGCTCAGGGGTTCCTCCTGGCTCCACACTCAGAAATTAAGTGAATTCACAGGAAAACTCAAGCTTTGGGGCAGAAGAGAGAGCACAGCAGGGAGGGCACTAGCCTTGCATGTAGTCGACCAAGGTTCGATCTTCAGCACCCCATAGGGTCCCCTAAGTCAGGCATGACCCCTGAGTGCAGAGCCAGGTGGAAACCCTAAACCCTAAACACTGGGCCAAAGCAACAGTGCAGTAGAGAGAGCGTTTTGCCTTGTATGCAGCCAAGTCTGGTTGGATCCCAGTATCCCACAGAATTCCCCCCAAGCCTGCCTTGGAGTGATCCTTGAGGGCAGAGCCAGGAGTTACCTATGAGCACTGCTGGGTTTGGTCCACAAAAAGAAACAAACAAACAAACAAACAAAAACAAAAAAAGAGGGGCCTGAGCAGTTGCGCAGGCTGTAAGGCGTATACCTTGAGTGCGCTAGCCTAGGATGAACCGAGGTTCAATCCCCCAGTGTCCTATATGGTCTCTCAAGCCAGAAGCAATTTCTGAGCACATAGCCAGGACTACTCCCTGAGCATCACAAGGTGTGGCTGTAAAACAAAACAAAAAACACCAAGTCAGGCCAGAGCGATAGCATAGTGGTAGGGCATTTGCCTTCCATGTGGCAGACCCAGGATGAACCCGGATTCGATTCCCGGCATCCCATATGCTTTTCTGAGCTTGCCAAGAGTGATTTCTGAGTGCAGAGCCAGGAGTAACCCCTGAGAGCCACTGAGTGTGGCTCCCCCCAAAAAATTGTTTAAAAAGAGAACAAGTCCCTTTCATGTTCCTTATTAGTTTTTTTTATTTATTTATATTCTGAGGCTACACCTGCCAGATTGCAAGACTCTCTGCTCACGGATCACTACTAGTGGGCTTGGGGGCCCACATCATATGCTGGGAGTCAAACTCGGGTGGGTCACAAGCCAGGCTAACACCCCACTGTCCTATGGCTCTGGCCCCAGCCCCGTCACCTTCAGAGCACAGAGAAAGTCCTTCCCAACAAACCTCAATAAACAGCCCTGGGTGCTTGGCTGTCCTTGCCTTGTCCTGCCAAGGCCATTCCGACTTGGAACATGCCTCTGGAACATGCCTCCTACGGCCTCTCCTGAGCTGGTTTGGTTCCTGCTCATTCAGGAAAGAGTGGTTGTGGCCTGAGGCTTAGGAAACAAGAGGAATGACCTAAGGGCCTTCGGGCCCAAGTGTCCCCTTTTTCCATGTGAACAGTTTGGGCCAGGACACTCCAGAGCCTCCCACAGGGCTGAATACAAGGACCAAATACCCGCCCCCTCAAAGTCTGAAACATATGGGAGTCATATGGGAGAACAGCCCTCCTGTCCCCCTACCCAGGCCAGCTCCTGAGGGACCCAGCACTAACCTGCCCTTCTGCCCAGATTTCCAAACTATACTCCACCTGCTGTCCCTAACATAGAACCAGGTGTCTGGGCAGAGTTGGAAGGGCACTTTCTAGAATATATGTAAGCCCTAAGCAGAGTCGGGTATAAGCCCTGAGCACTACCAGGTGTGGCCTAAAAGCCCCCCCCCCAAAGAAAAGAAAAGGGACTGAAGGGGCCAGAGAGATAGCACAGCAGTAGGGCTTTTGCCTTGCATGCAGAAGGATGGTGGTTCGAATCCCAGCATCCCATATTCCCATATGGTCCCCTGAGCCTGCCAGAAGCAATTTCTTTTCTTTTCTTTTCTTTTTTTTTTTTTTTGGGGGGGGAGGGGGGTTTGGGTCACACCCAGCAGCGCTCAAGGGTTCCTCCTGGCTCTACACTCAGAAATCGCTCCTGGCAGGCTCAGGGGACCATATAGGATGCCAGGATTCGAGCCACCGTCCTTCTGCATGCAAGGCAAATGCTCTACCTCCAGTCCAGAGATTTCTGAGCACAGAGCCAGGAGTAACCCCTGAAGGCTGCTGGGTGTGACCCAATAAAAAAAAAAAAAAAAGAGGGGCCGGGAAGGTGGCGCTAGAGATAAGGTGTCTGCCTTGTAAGCACTAACAAGGAACGAACCGCAGTTCGATCCCCCGGCGTCCCATATGGTCCCCCCAAGCCAGGGGCGATTTCTGAGCACATAGCCAGGGGTAACCCCTGAGCGTCAAACGGGTGTGGCCCAAAAAAAAACAAAAAAAAAAAAAAAAAAGAAAGAAAAAAAAAAAGAAAATAGGGTCTGAACAATTGCACAGTGGGAGGGTATTTGCCTTGCATGCGGCTGACCTGGGTTCAGTCCTTGGCACTCCATAAGGTATCCCTAGTGTACCAGAAATAATATCTGAGCATACAGACAGAAGTGAGCCCAACAAAGCTTGGGTTCATTCCAGTGCAGAAGCTTCACAACCAACCAATCCTTCGGCTGTATCCAGACCCAGTTTACTGTGACGGCTCAGGACTGCTGGACACCCATCCCTAGGGTCCCTTTCCACTGTTGATTCCCGGGAAATGGCTGAGCCTACAGAAAAGGGAGTGGAAGAGACAGGACAGGCAAGCCCCCTCGGCCTTGAAGAAACCAGCCTGGTTTGGTCACTGACACTGTCAGATACATTTCTGTGATACTCCTCCCCCCTCCAAGAAGAAATCTATATTCACTTGTTTGGGGTTTTTTTGTTTGCTTTTGGACTACACCCAGCAGCGCTCAGGGGTTACTCCTGGCTCTGCACTCAGGAATCACTCCTGATGTAGTAGCACAGTGGTAGAGCTTTTGCCTTTAACGTGGCTGACCCGGGACGGACCCTAGCAACCCATATGGTCCCCCGTGCCAGCCAGGAATGATTCCTGAGCACAGAGACAGGAGTAAACCCCTGAGTACGGCTGGGGTATGGCTCAAAAACAAACAAACCAAACAAACAGACAAACAAAAAAATGAAATCGCTCCTGGCTGGCTCACGGAACCATATGGGATGCAGGGAATGGAACCCAGGTCTGTCCCAGTTAGTCATATGCAAGGCAAAGGCCCTACCCGTGTGCTATTGCTCTGGCCCCTAACTTGTTTGTTTTAGTCTCCTCCTGGCAGTGTTCAGAATTCACTCCCAGCTCTGTGCTAAGGGATCACTCCTGGCAGTGCTTGGGGGACCATATGGGAAATAGGGGATCAAACCTGGGTTGACCATGTGCAAAGCAAGTGCCCTCCATTCTGCTCTTACTCTGGCCTCCTCTCAATTTTTTTTGTTCTGGGGCTGTACCTAGGTGGTGTTTTGGGTCACTCCCAGTGATGTTTGGGGAACCATGTGGTTTCAGGACTCCAACTGGGTCCCCCACATCAAAGTATTGTATGTGCTTAGCTCACAGAACCTTCTCCAGCCCCACTTTGCATGTCTACAACACTAGATCTGGTGTCTGACGCGACTACACCCAAAACATGGTATGTTGGGCTACACATATCAACACCCACAGGTTAGGGGAGTTACCTAGCAAGGCAGCACCTGATGGCTGTCCCGTTGCTGCACCCCACACTCCCTATTTTCTGACTCAGTTATCAATCTATTTGGGTTAACCTGCCTGACGACACTGCAGACTGTGAGTGTCCTGGCGTGGGTGGAAACTCGTCCAACTCACTTGGGACAAGGCCAAGCTGTGTCTCCCAGACTTGCCACTGTCATGGGCTCGTTCTTCCTTTTGGACCTGGTGGGCATGTTTTTGTTTTATAACAGTCACCTGTCAAGTCAGGGGAGCAGAAGGAGAGCACAGCGGGAGGGCATTTGCCTTGCACACAGTCAACCCAAATTTGATCCCCGGCATCCCATAGGGTCCCCCGAGCCTGCCAAGAGTGATTCCTGAGCACAGAGCCAGAAGTAACCCCTGATGGTCGCTGGGTGTAGCCCCCAAACAACAACAAACAAACAAACAAACAAAAAATGAAATCCCAACCTCCCAGAGGCCTGTAGAGGGTTGATACAAGACAGCCCTAGGGCCAGATGGGCTCAGAGCCACCTCCACATGAGGCTGACCAGACCGAGACCTGAGGGAGACTCGGGCCTGACCCTCCCCAGCATTGTTTGCTTAGAAGGACACGCAGGCCACTTCCTGTCCCCGCCAGGTCTGCAGGCCTCAGCAGTGACTGCTTAGCACTGTGTGTCTGAGGCCGGAACTCTTCCCTGTCCCCACAGACAGGCCAGTTCCTCAATGAAAATCCAGTAAACAGGGCCACACCCCTGCTCTGGGTAGCCCAGGGCCACTTCCCTCCCTGCTCTGAGCCCAGCAACAGTGCTGTTGTTAGCAGAAGTTCCAGCTGCACAGTCCTGGGAAGCCCTGGAAGTGGCAGATTCTAAGGAAAATGTGGGCCCACCACACCCACAATGATGATGATGCCAAAGGGGCCGGGGCTGGGGTCTCCGGGGACAGTCAGTGCTGAGACTGGCAGAAACTCAGCTGATGCTCTGGACCAGTGGAAGCAGTAGGGAGGGCTCTTGCCCTGCACATGGTCCAGCTCTTTAGATCCCCGGCATCCCATATGGATCCCCTGAACCCTGCCTGGAGTGATTCCTGAGCACAGAGCCAGGAGTAATCCCTCAGCTCTGGAGGAATCACTCCTGGCAGGCTCAGGGGACCCTATGGGATGCCGGGGATCAAACTCAAAACCATCCATTCTAGGCTGAGAGAGAGAGTACTGTGTAGACTAGTGACCATAACCCTGGTCTGAACCTTCGACACTCCTGAGCTCAGAACCAGAAATGTAGCCCCTTAGCATTGCTCGGGGTGGCCCCCAAACCAAGAAAATTCAGTGTCCTGAACCTTTCCTCTGATGACCTACGTCTGGATCTGAGAGTTCAGGATGTGGTTAGGTTCATTCCAAGCCGACTATGGCCTTTATTTCCTGTTTTCTGGGCCACACCTAGAGGTGCTCAGGCTTACTCCCGTCTGTGTTCAGGGATCACTTCTGGTGGTTTTGGGGGGACTATATGGGATGCCGGGGATGGAACCTGGGTGAGCTGAGTGCAAGACAAGAGTCCTCCTTACCATTCTCTCGCTCCAGCTCCGTCTGTCCCTCATTGTGCCATGCTGGAGGGGCCGCCCGGGGCATGCCCTGCCTCTGAGTACCAGCCAGCCTTGCCAGCTCTAGCAGTGAGGTTACAAGCAGTCACTGAGCCTGAGGGACAGAGACGTAGACATGGCCCTCCTCACCCTAGTCTGTCCTGCCTTCTGGGCTGTTTGGCTGGTTCATGGCCTTGACCCAACCAAGGCTTTGTGTCCTTTTGTGTCTTGGGCATCTCATGGCTAAGACATTCTCAGTATTTGCATCTTGTTGGCTCCACATCAGATGCATAAGCCTTGATTAATTTTGGGTGCTGGGAACTCAGAATTCAGGTTTTACAAAAAGCCAGGCTGGAAATGACTGTGGTTGATATTTTGGGCAACAGGCCAGAGAGTCCAGTAGGATTAGAGATTCCATAGGCAGGGGCTGGAGCGATAGCACAGTGGTAGGGTGTTTGCCTTGCATGTGGCCAACCAGGAAGGATCCTGGTTTGATTCCTGGCATCCCATATGCTGCCCTGAGCCTGCTAGGAACGATTTCGGAAGGAAGGAAGGAAGGAAGGAAGGAAGGAAGGAAGGAAGGAAGGAAGGAAGGAAGGAAGGAAGGAAGGAAGGAAGGAAGGAAGGAAGGAAGGAAGGAAGGAAGGAAAAGAAATTCCACAGAAACTCAGTGTCCAGCTCTGGCCTGGGGCAGTTGGGTGATTTTTGCCCTTTTTTGTGGGGGGTGGGTTTGAGCCACACCCATAGTTGCTCAGGGATTCATCCTTGCTCTGTGGTCAAAAATTATTTTTGGCTGGCTAGGAATACGGGGGTACTGGGGATCAAACCTGGATGGGCCACGTACAAGGCAAATGCCCTCCCTGCTGTGCTATTGTTCCAGATTTTGCCTTTAACTTTATGTCTTCCAATGGCTGAGTCCAGCGACATTCAGCAAACAGCAACCAAGGGGCCTGTTCAGACTCGATGTCCAGAGGAAGTGGTGACGTGGCTGTGAGACAGGACAGGACAGTGTGGGGACAAGGCCGTGAGAAAGGCAGTTTCCCCTCAACTATAGCCCAGCCCTAGGAGGCTGGGACAAGTGATCGCACCAATCCGGGTCCTATCTCAGACCTTTGCTCCAGAAATGGGCACCCTGGGACAGCACAGCCTCACCCAGCACCCAGGCCCCCATGAGACCTCTTGCACTAACCCAAGGCCCAGATCCTAGCAAGAGGCCAGGAATGATGCAGGTCTCACCCAAGCTGCGGGCAGCCCCACCCCCACCTGTTTGGACATAGCCAAGACCCTCATGACCGGGCTCTGGGATTGCTGATAAAGACCCATGTTTCCTTCCGGGGAGACCAGTTTTAGGCTCCACCACAAAATGAACTTTTGAGCCTCTGTCCTCAGACTAGTAAAGGTACTGCCAGTCCCTTTCAGCCTTCTAGAAGGAAATGAGGGTATTTGAGGGAGTGAGTGTGTCTGTGCAAGGCTAAAAGGCTTCCAGGACACACAGGAATGAGGGAGACATGTGGGGAGGAAGAAGACAAGCAGGGAGAACACATGAGGAAGAGACACACAGGGTGGAGGAACAGAGGGTCTGAACAGGAGGAGCCGGGCAGGAGCAAGGCCTTCAAAGGACACAGGAATGACTGTTCTCTGGCTCTATGGCCGCAGTGAGAAGTACCAAGGTTTGTCTGAACCCTCTAAAGAGATTCAGACTAGGTGAGCAGAATAGAAGATGTCGGGGAGGGAGCTGGGCAGAAAAAAACAGCTGAGTGTGTCATTTGGGGGCCACACCTGGCTGGGGATGGTGACTGCAGCCGGTGGGGTAATACGTGGTGCCGGGGTCACATCCAGTCTGCCCCCATGCAAGGGGGGACCAGGAGATTAGGACTATACCCACAGAGGTCGGCCAGGTGGGCATGGGGCAGAAACTGGGCACAGAGGCCTCAGCTGACCTAATAGGAGGATCTGTCAGAGACCCCACAGCTGGTCCCCCCAATGTGGAGCTTTCTGGAGCCTGCAGAACCACACGGGGAGAAACAAGAGAGCCATGCAAAGCTGCTGTAAAGGGGATGCCCCGCACCTCTTTTGCTTTTCCTTGGGGGGGATTTCAAGGGAGGTAGTGTTCAGGGACTACTCCTGGTTCTTCTGTGTTCAGTGCCCAGGAGTTGAACCAGGTTGGCCCTGTACTAGGCACAAGCCTTCCTTGCTGGTCCTTCTGTCCTGCCAGGGTCCATCTGTCCCATGAAAGAGAAGGAACTTTCCACTGGGGACCGCACAAGGACTGGGGCGCCCCCTACTGGATGGAAGGAGTGTGGGGGCTGAGCTCAGAGCTACAAATTGAAGGTTGTCACAGCTCCTCCTCCTGCAGCCCGGCAGGGGGGGAAGGGGCCTGTCACATCCGTTGGGGACTGTCACCTCCAAATGCTTTTCCATGTGATTCACCTCCGCGACGGGGAGGAGGAGGCACCTCCTGAGCTGTGAGTGGCGCCATCGCTGGTGGACGTCATCATCACTGCTGTCACTGGCCCTGTCACCATCATGGCTGTTGGCTTGAGGACAGGAAACTTTTGGGGCGAAGTTTTGCTGGGGAGAGAAGTGGGTTCTAGCAGATGAGGGGAGAAAGGCTCGGCCCTGAGCAGCACCGCAACACCGGTCTGGCCTCCAAGGCCACAAGGCCCTGGTTCCGTTGGTCCTCTGCTTGTTTTTTATTTTGGGTTTTGGGCCACACCTGGTGGTGCTCAAGGGTTACTCCTGGCTCTATGCTCATAAATGGCTCCTGGCAGGCTCAGGGGACTATATAGGATGCTGGGAATCAAACTTGGGTTGATCCTGGCATGCAAGGCATTGCTGTGCTATCGCTCTGTCCCTTAGTCCTTAAAATGGGTGGTGTTGTTTGCTCCTTCTGGGTCACCAGGTGGACACACACAATCCCCTCTCGACAGCACCAGGACCCCATGAAAGCTGTACCCTATTCCCCCCAACTCTGTCTCTCTGAACCTGGGAACAGCCTGGGTTCTGGCCCAGTCTGCCACTTTCAGACCTGCGTGATCCACTGTCTAAGCCACTCACAGTTGCCGATCAAAGGGCTGGAACTGTAGCATCATGTGGAGGCCATTTGCCTTGCAAAAGGCCAACCTGGGATCAATCCCTGGCATCCCATATGGTCCTCCCAAGCATTGCCAGGGGTGATCCCTGAGAGCAGAGCCAGGAATAAGCCTTGAGTGTTGCCAGGTGTGGCCCCAAAACAAAATAAAAACAGCTGCCAGTCAGCATTGGTCTGGAGCAGTGGTCTTCAAACTATGACCCGTGGGCCACATATTGTATTTGTTCCTGTTTAGTTTCTTTTTTTTTTTTTGTTTTTGGGCCACACCCGTTTGACGCTCAGGGGTTACTCCTGGCTATGTGCTCAGAAATCGCCCCTGGCTTGGGGGGACCATATGGGACGCCGGGGGATCGAACCGCGGTCCTTCCTTGGCTAGCGCTTGCAAGGCAGACACCTTACCTCCAGCGCCACCTACCCGGCCCCCCTGTTTTGTTTCTTCACTTCAAAATAAGATATGCAGTATGCAGAGGAATTTGTTCATAGTTTTTGTTTTTACTATAATCTGGCCCGCCAACGACCTGAGGGACAGTTAACTGGCCCCTGTTTAAAAAGTTTGAGGACCCCTGGTCTGGAGCAATAACACAGCGAGGGTGTGGGGGCATTTGCTTTGCATGAAGCCAACCCAGATTTGATCCCCGGCATCCCAATAGGATCACCTCATTAGGACTGACTCCTGAGCACAGTCAGGGTGTGGCCCAAAAAAACTAAAAACAAAAACAAAAATGAACACACACAAACCAACCCAGCCAGGTTGGTAGAACAAAGCTTCTCTCCCCACAAGGATCAGAGGTGACACGACCTTAAGGCGTTGTTTTGGGTGCAGCAGGACAAGGAATAAGGTCTCCTGAGAGCTACCCAAAGGCAAGTACCTGAGCCCTGTGTGGCTTCTACCCCAGGTCAGTCTCGAGTGCCAAATTTTCAGGAGTGACTCCTGAGCACTGAGCAAGAATCAGGAGCAGCCTGGGAACCAGGACAATAACTTTCTCCCAATTCACGGACACTTGGTAAGGGACTCCTGGATCCTTTAGCCTGCGCTGTTTTTCATCTCAAACAAGAGGAATGTTCTAGATAAAGACGTGCCCCCTGAGAGTACAAGCACGGGTGTTGGCTGCAGAGGGTGGGCCTGGATCCTTGTCCCTGCCAGGAGCAGCGCTGACCTGAGGGTGGGTGGTGGATATTGGGGGGCTGAGACTGTGGCTGGGACTCGACACAGGGCCTGAATGAGGCCAGCAACTCCTGAGCTGGACACACCTCAGAACCGCCCAGGCCCTCAATTCCGAGGAACAAGGCTGAGGCTTCTGTGTAACTTTTTTTTTTTGGTTTTTGGGTCACACCAGGCAGTGCTCAGGGGTTATTCCTGGCTCCAGGCTCAGAAATTGCTCCTGGCAGGCACGGGGGACCATATGGGATGCCGGGATTCGAACCAATGACCTCCTGCATGAAAGGCAAACGCTTTACCTCCATGCTATCTCTCCGGCCCCTTCTGTGTAACTTTGATGAAGAAATTTTGGCTGAAAAGCCACAAAGGCCGCCCCAGGCCCCACTAGGTGCCAAGGAAGCCGGCGAGGGAGCCACGCCCTCTAGTGGCCAAAGAGAGAAGTGCAGAGACTTGACAAGCCTTTTAAGATGTTTCCTTATAGTGAATGTTGGGGGCCATATTTGAGTGACGTGGGGGAAATCCAGTTTCTCCCAGGGAAACTGGGGGGGAGGGTTCAGTTCATTAATAGAAAGTAGATTTAGGCTCAGTGGCAGAGCACTTGTGTTGCAGGTGGGAAGTGCTGAAATTTTGGGGGTAAAAAAAAACAAAAAATGGAGGGGGAGAAACCATACCCGGGTCCTCAGGGATCACTCCTTCAGGCTCAGGGGACCATGTGGGATGCCAGGGATCAAACCTGGATTGGAAACAAGCAAGATAATGACCTTACCAGGCCCTGATTTGTGTTTGACCCTCAGTACCATCCTGAGCACCACCCAGACCAACCTGTTCCCCCAAAGAGCAGATTCTGGTCCCAGGATGCGGCTGAACCACCAACCCTGTGTGCGTCATGAGGGAGCTCCTGAGGACTGGCTGAGACGCTGAGGGCCCAAGGGCTGGTGCCCAAGGCTAGGGAACTCTGCAGCAAAGGCTGCAGGAGTTACCCACCTTAGGGGGTTCAGAGACCCAGAATGAGCCCACAGGGGTACATACAGCCACCTATGCCTTATCCCAGGCTGACACTGCTTCTGGGTAATTCCAGTCCACAGTGGAATATTCCAGTATGAGACCTTGTTAGGCCGTCACAAGACACAAACTCTCTGCAAGAAGAAACTTAGCAAAGCAAAAGTTTAGTAGCTCAGCACTGAGGACTTGAGAGCCAGAGACTCAGGAGCCCCAAATTATTATTTTTTTTGAGGGAGCATACCTGGTGGCATTCAGGCATTACTTCAGGCTCTTTGCACAGAAATCACTCTAGCAGGCACAGGGTGGGGGGACCCTATGGGATGCTGGGGATCAAGCCTGAGTCAGCCACATGCAAGAAAATTGCCCCCCCCCCCCCCGCTGTACTATCTCTCAGTCCAACCCCGAATTCTTTTTTTTTTTTTTTTTTTTTTTTTTTTTTTTTGGATTTTGGGCCACACCCGGCGGTGCTCAGGGTTACTCCTGGCTGTCTGCTCAGAAATAGCTCCTGGCAGGCACGGGGGACCCTATGGGACACCGGGATTCAAACCAACCACCTTTGGTCCTGGACTGGCTGCTTGCAAGGCAAACGCCGCTGTGCTATCTCTCCGGGTCCATCCAACCCCGAATTCTTAACACACTACTTTTGGGTTGGGAGGTCACACCCCACAGTGCTCAGGGGTTACACCTAGTTCTGCCAGCTCAGAGGAGGACCAAATGGGATGCCAGAGATCGAAGCTGGGTTGAATCTGTCCCAGGTCGACCACATGCAAGGCAAATGTCCTACCCTCTGTGCTATTACCATAGCTCGCACACTCCTTATATACTCTCCACACAGGGTAAAAAATGTATGAAATGGGGCCAAGCAAAGGCGCAGTAGTAGGGAGTTTGTCTTGCATGCAGCTGACCCAGGACAAACCTCAGTTTGATCCCGGGCATCCCATATGGTCCCCCAAGCTAGAAGCGATTTCTGAGCACATAGCCAGGTGTAACCCCTGAGCGTCACCAGTGTGGCCCCAAAAGAAAAAAAATGTATGAAATGCATCTTCTAATTCTTTTTTTCTTTTTTTTTTCTTTTTCTTTTTTTTTTTTTTTTTGAGTCACACCTGGCGGTGCTCAGGGGTTACTCCTGGCTATCTGCTAAGAAATAGCTCCTGGCAGGCACGGGGGATCATATGGGACACCGGGATTCGAACCAACCACCTTTGGTCCTGGATCGGCTGCTTGCAAGGCAAACGCCGCTGTGCTATCTCTCCGGGCCCTCTAATTCTATTTTTTTTTTTTTTTTTTTTGGTTTTTGGGCCACACCCGGTAACACTCAGGGGTTACTCCTGGCTATGTGCTCAGAAGTTGCTCCTGGCTTGGGGGGCCATATGGGACACCGGGGGATCGAACCACGGTCCGTCCAAGGCTAGCGCAGGCAAGGTGGCACCTTACCTTTAGCGCCACTGCCCGGCCCCTCTAATTCTATTTTTTTTGTGTGTGTGTGTGGTTTTTGGGTCACACCTGGCAGTGCTCAGGGGTTATTTCTGGCTCCAGGCTCAGAAATTGCTCCTGGCAGGCACAGAGGACCATATGGGGCGCCGGGATTCGAACCGATGACCTCCTGCATGAAAGGCAAACGCCTTACCTCCATGCTATCTCTCCGGCCCCCTCTAATTCTATTTTTAAGAGCACATCCATGCTCCTGATCTTTTATTTATTTATTTATTTATTTTTGGTTTTTGGGCCACACCCGTTTGATGCTCAGGGGTTACTCCTGGCTATGCGCTCAGAAATCGCTCCTGGCTTGGGGGGAACCATATGGGACGCCAGGGGATCGAACCGCGGTCCGTCCTTCGCTAGCACTTGCAAGGCAGACACCTTACCTCTAGCGCCACCTTCCTGGCCCCCGTGCTCCTGATCTTATTGATGCAAAGCACATATACAAAAACTAAAACTGGTTTTAAGACTTCCAGGCCAGTTCACATCATACACCAGAGCCAGAGGTTATCTGCTTTCAGCCAAGGTCAGGCCTGTTGGAGAAATTTCTTCTGGGCGGATTTTTCTAGTCTCCTGACTTCCTTTGTTCCGGCCCTGGCTTATGTCCTACACACCCTGCCTTCTACTGTCAGGCCAGCTTCACAACCCTCACTACCCCCAACATTCCCACAGCTCCAGCCAGGTCCTTCTGGAGTTCTGAGGCGTGAGAGAGGCCCATGTGTTTTTAATTTTTTGCTTGTTCCCGCGTGATTGACAAGACTCAGGCCACCTCGATCACCACCTCTGACCCCTGCCCTGTGACCCCACTGAGCACCCAGGCCTGCAGGGAGGACCGAATCCCAATGAACTTCAACTCTTGCACCCCAATAGTCAAGCTCTGGAGGAGGCAGATGGATTCTCCCTGATACTTCAGGGAACTGCAGTGAGCAGTCAGCCTAAGCGTGTAGGGCAGAATCCACTGTCTGTCTCTGGCTCTCTGTACCCCCTTCCAAATTTTGGGGCTCTCCCGACCTCGGGAGTCAGACTGACCCACTGTACAGCAGGCTGCACTGTGCATCTTGCTCCCCAAACCTGAGTTTCAGAAAACCCTGGTTCCCTGGGCCCAGTTTCTCCAGCCTGCTCAGTACTGTCCCCAGCATCCTCCTTCCAACCCAGGAGGGGGGCCCTCAGTTTACCAATCTCCAAGACTTGGCTGCACTATGAAAGCACCCTGAGCTTTGTAGACATGCGGGGCTAAATTGTGGTTCCCCCAGGGGCAGGAAAACATTTTGATAGAGACCCCAGAAGAGCCAGTCCAGCTGGGGCCTGAGGATCTGGTGCACCCAAGGTCTCCTCTGCACTGCTAGGACCGAGCAACGGGAACCCCTAAACCCAATCCATAAGGACCTCCGGCCTCCGGCCCCAGAGCCATAACACAGCAGGGAGGGCTTTTGCCTTGCAGAACCAACCCAGCTCGTTACCAGGCATCGCATAAAATCCCCTAAAGCCCGCCAGGGGCAATTTATTATTATTATGATGATGATGATGATGATGATGATGATGATGTTTTGGGTCACACCCGGCAACTCTCAGGAGTTGGTAGCATTGACAAATACCCTTCTTGCTGAGCTATCTCTCTGGCCCCAACCCAGAAGTAATTTTGTGTGTGTGTGTGTGTGTGTGTGTGTGTGTGTGTGTGGTTTGGGGGTCACAACTGGCAGTGCACAGGGGTTACTCCTGGCTCCATGCTCAGAAATTACTCCTGGCAGGCACGGGGGACCATATGGGACGCTGGGATTCGAACCGATGACCTTCTGCATGAAAGGCCTTACCTCCATGCTATCTCTCTGGCCCTCCGAAGTAATTCTTGAGTATAGAGCCAGGAACCTTTGAGCATTACAAATGTGGTACATGTCCATTATCTTTTTCCTGTTTAGGGGGTACCAGGGGGGCACTTGTTGATGCCCAGGGGTCCATGAAGTGAAGAGTTTTTGTTTTGTTGTTGTTTTGGGGTCACACCCCACGGCGCTTAGGGGTTCCTCCTAGCTCTGCTAGGCTCAGAAATCGATCCTGGCAGGTTCGGGGGACCATATGGGATGCCGGGATTCGAACCACTGTCTGTCCTGGATCATCTGCGTGCAAGGCAAAGGCCCTACTTTTTCTATCTTCCCGGCCCCATCTCGGGGAGTCCTTGGTTTGGGTCTGGGTGGTCTCAGGATCACCCGGGGGCGGGCTGGGGGGCCCTCCCCTGCCCCGATCTCCGGGTGCAGCACAGCGGGGTGACCGGACAAGACGCACAGGCCTGGAGCTAACTGCAGGGGAGCCCGGGTGTTTGCTGGGGGTCAGGGTCGCGCAGCCGGGGACCAGAGTTTGGGGCGCCCCAAAACCCACACGGCCCCTCCTCTCCTTCCCGAGCCCTGCGGCCGCCCCCCTAGCCAAGAGCGCACAGTTCTGCCAACACAAAACCCCGCGCGCGCCACCGCGTCGCTCCAGCCCCGGAAGAGGCGGGGCGAACACGCACTTCCGCCGGAAGTGAGCGATTACCAACGAGACGGTAGCTAGAGGGCCGCGCCCGCCTTCCCGCCTGGGTCCTCCATGGCCGCCTTAAAGGAGCCGCTACTTGTATACTCCTAATCATGGGAGACACACACACCCCCACCCTCCGTTTGACCTCTGGGGAAAATCACGTCGTTTTCCGAGAGTTGGACCTGGCTGGCATCATCTCCGGGTTATTTCTTAGCAAGCACCCTCTCCTCCAAAAGAAAGAGGACTGCATTTTATTTATTTTATTTTATTTTATTTTATTTTATTGCATTGCATTGCATTGCATTGCATTGCATTGCATTGCATTTTAGGATGGAAAAATCACACTGCAGGCTCCCAGGGCCTCCATTTCAATCTCCCTCCTCTGAGCTCAGCTGGCCCCGCGTGGCTGACATGCATGAGCCCGCGGGCTTTCTAGGCTTTGTTGGGGCTGGAGCACATGGGAATGTCCTGGCCCTTGGGGTGAGGCCCTGGAGGGTGCAGGGACTTCCCGGGGCGGGGGGCTGTTTGGGGTGCCACCACCGACTTCTACAGTCTACCATGTGTGAGCTCCGGGTTGTTGCTCCAGGGCCCTTTTGCACCTCATGGTGGAGTCTTTTTGGGGGTGCCTGAGCTAAAAACCTAAAGGGGATTCAGGGTGGTGATGAAGAGTTCAGGCCTCTGTCCCTCCAGGGCCAGGATGACCAAAAGTTGGGGTGGTTCTGCACTTCTCCTCAGGCTCAGGGGCGTAGTGCCTGCCTAGGACACCCCAAACCTTATTCCTGACTCCCCAACCCTCACTCTGCACCATACTCGGGGCTCAGCCTGCAAACACTCAGACATTGTCTCCTGTGTCTCTCCATTGACTTCTGGTCCTGGCTCTTTGGTGCCCATGTCCTGTGCTGCATATTGGGGTGCAGCTGGGACGTTTGTGGAAGATGATGGGCTCGGCTGGGGACAACCGGGCTTGCTGCCCTTCCTCTGGCCTCTGTCGCACTGCAGGACTCTCAGGCGCCCTACAGAGCTGGATCAGCATTCTCATTTTCCAACATAACACTACACATGTGACTGTTTACTGTTTGCTCTGTTTTTTTGTTTTGTTTTGTTTGGGTTTGGTTTGGTTTTGGGAGGGGGGGACCACACCCAGCGGTGATCAAGGGTTACTCCTGGCTCTGTGCTCAGGAATCATTCCTGGCAGATTCAGGGGACTTAGGGGATTCGGGTATCAAACCTTTGTTGGCTGTGTGAAAGGTAAATGCTCTTTCTGATGTGTTATTGCTCTGGCTCCAGTATCATTATTACTGTTGTTGTTGTGTTGTTGTTATTTTAGTGTGGATCACACCTGGGGACTCAGGGGCCACTTCTGACTTGGTGCTCAGGATCCTGCTTGGGGGTGCTCAGGCATGGAGACCTGGGGTGCTGGCAGAACTGGCCCCATCTTTGTGTGGCAGCACAGATGGTGGATGCACCTGTCAGCTGTTTCAATACAGAATCCACAGCTTCTGTTGGGAAACAAGTGATTCCTGAGGAGGAACAGGAACCCCTGCCTGGAAAAAGCAGGCCAGAGAGTTCTGGGCCATTTTTCAGGCCGCAGGAAACCCTCTGTCTGCTCTGGGGATACTGAGCGTAATGGAGCACTTGTCTATGTACCCAAGGTCCAGTTTTGTTTTGGGGCCACACCCACGCGGCTCAGGGCTTGCTCCTGGTTCTATGCTCAGAGATCACTCCTGGCAGGGTTTGTGGGACCATATGGGCTGCTGAGGATTGAACCTAGGTTGGCAGTGTGCAAGGTATGCACCTTCTCTTCTGTGCTATTTTCTTTCTTTTTTTTTGGCCACACCCGGTGACGCTCTGGGGTTACTCCTGGCTATGTGCTCAGAAATTGCTCCTGGCTTAGGGGAACATATGGGATGCCAGACAATCGAACCGAGGTCTGTCCTAGGTCAGCTGCATACAAGGCAAACGCCCTACCACTGCACCACCACTCCTGTCCCATCTGTGCTAATTTTCTGGCTGCAAGGCTGTGAGCTTGATTCCTGGCCCACGTGGCCCTTGTCTCTCCTTTTCTGAGCCCTCATGGCCCCCAAGCACTGCTCAAACATTAGGGTCACAGTGCTTTGTTGGGGAGTAGCTACACCCACTGCAGGAAGAGGGACTGGAGTGACAGCACAGCAGGGAGGAAATTTATCTAGTATGTGGCCCACCCAGGTTCAATTCCCACCATCCCATATGGTCCCCCGAGCCTACCAGGCATCATTTCTGAGCACAGAGTCAGGAGTAACCCCGAGTGCCTCCAGGCACCCCCCCCCAAAAAAAAATAAAGACCCTATAAGAAGAAACAAGCAGGGCCAGAGTGACAGTACAGTGGGGAAAGTACTTGCCTTGCAAGAGATCCTTGGCATCCCAAAGGGTCCCTAGGAGTGATTCCTTTATTTATTTATTTATTTATTTTTGGTTTTTCGGGCCACACTGTTTGATGCTCAGGGGTTACTCCTGGCTAAGTGCTCAGAAATTGCCCCTGGCTTGGGGAGACCATGTGGGACACCGGGGGATCGAACCTCGGTCCTTCCTTGGCTAGCGCTTGCAAGGCAGACACCTTACCTCTAGCGCCACCTTGCCGGCCCAAGGAGTGATTCCTGAGCACCACTGGTATGGCCCAACCCCTCACAAAGGAAGGAAGGAAGGAAGGAAGGAAGGAAGGAAGGAAGGAAGGAAGGAAGGAAGGAAGGAAGGAAGGAAGGAAGGAAGGAAGGAAGGAAGGAAGGAAGGAAGGAAGGAAAACAGGGCTGGAAAGATAGCACAGATTGTGCCTTGCACACTGCCGACGAAGGAAGGAAGGAAGGAAGGAAGGAAGGAAGGAAGGAAGGAAGGAAGGAAGGAAGGAAGGAAGGAAGGAAGGAAGGAAGGAAGGAAGGAAGGAAGAAAAACAGGGCTGGAAAGATAGCACAGATTGTGCCTTGCACACTGCCGACCCAAGACGGACCCAGATTTGATTCCCAACATCCCATATGGTCCCCCGAGCCTGCTAGGAGCAATTTCTGAGTGTGGAGCCAGGAGTAACTCCTGAGCATGGCTGGGTGTGACCCAAACACAAAAGAAAACAAAAAAGAAACAAAGGGCCAGAAACAGTATAGGACTTAAGGTGCCTTTTTTTTTTTTTTTTTTTTTTTTTTTTTTTTTTTGGTTTTTGGGCCACACCCGGTGACGCTCAGGGGTTACTCCTGGCTATGCGCTCAGAAGTCGCTCCTGGCTTGGGGGACCATATGGGACGCCGGGGGATCGAACCGCGGTCCGTCTCCTAGGCTAGCGCAGGTAAGGCAGGCACCTTACCTCCAGCGCCACCGCCCGGCCCCGACTTAAGGTGCCTTTCTTGCACCCAGCCCACCCCAGTTTGAGTCCCCACCAATGTGCTCCCCTGGGCCCACCAGGAGTGATCCCTGAGCCTCGCTGCATGTGGCCCTGAACCCCAAACAAAATTCTCAACTCCAGGAATGTGTCGGCTGAAGGCTGCCTCAGGGAGGTGGGTGTGCGGCAGGCTGAAGTGCTACACGAGGGAATTTTCTAGGGTGCTGGCAAGACTGAGTAGAAGGTTGGAGGTGTTAGTTCCACGGGTGTAGACCCAGCTGTCAGAGCTGAGGCAGCAGGACCTGCGCATTTCCTGCCAGTGGCCACATGCGGTCCATGACTGTACACGTGCATGGATGCAATCAATGTGTGTTTGCATTCACACGTGTGTACAGTACAATCACACGTGTTCACTCACAGCAGGCCCACAGGGAAGGGTAGGTCTAGGTCACAGCAGCACTGATGGTGAGGAGGAAGGTCCCCTCTAGAAGGAACCATCTGACTGTCTGACCGCTGCCCCTGGTGCCCTGCGTCTCCAGAACCTTCTCTGAAAGCGCCTGTCTGCAAAGAGACTCTGGGCTGCTCACCCCCAGGGACTCGAGAAGCCCCCTGGAACTTTTGGGACGTTCAGAGTGGGGACTGAGTGTCTTCAGTGCCCCTGACTTCTACTCCCAACCTCAGCCTTCCTCTTTATTTTGGGGCCACACTTGGCAATGCTCAAGGGCCACTCCCGGCTCTAAACTCGGGAATCACTCCTGGCAAGTTTGGGGGACCCTATGTAATGTTGGGGATCGAACCAGGTTAGTTGTGTGCCAGGTAAATGCCCTTTCCTATCGCTTCTCGGCCTTTTGGCTAAGATCAAGTGTGGTAAATGCCCTTTCCACTGTGCTATCACTCTGGCACTTGGTTTTAGTTTTTTGCTGATGAAACGCAAGAAAAGGGGAGACTTGGAGAGGAAGGCAGGAAAATGTGTCAATGGGTGTTAGCGGGGTGCAGCGCCTAGCTGTTTCCAGACCGGAGCCAGGGGACCTGCCTCACCCCTGCAGCCGCCCCCCTGAGTCAGTTGCCAGCTCCGTGGGCTGCAAACCATGGAAACTGCTAAAGCAAAGCTCATTCTGCTTGGCTGAAAGGAGCCAAGCGTTAGTGCAGAAGGGCCTGCCCCTGTGTTCCACCCCAGGGGACCCTTGCATCGTGCCAGATCTTGGGGAACTTTTCCCCTTCTGGGGACCCCAATCCTGTCACCCCTGGAACCCCGGCTTGTGTGCATGTGGGGGTGAGAAGAAGGCCTTTGCTTCCACAGCCCACCCTGTGCTGAGTCCCTGTTCAATGGTTACATCTTTTTTCGTTTTGTTTTGTTTTTTTTTGGGCCACACCTGGCGGCACTCAGGGGTTCCTCCTGGCTCTGCACTCAGAAATCATTCATGGCAGGCTCAGGGAACCATATGGAATGCCAGGGATCAAACCCGGGTCCATCCTGGGTCGGCCGCATGCAAGGCAAACACCCTGCCATTTTGCTATCACTCTGGTCCCTGGTGGTTACATCTTTTTTTTTTTTTCTTTTTTTGGTTTTTGGTTTTTGGGTCACACCTGGCAGTGCTCAGGGGTTACTACTGGCTGTACGCTCAGATATCGCTCCTGGCAGGCTCGGGAGACCATATGGGATGCCGGGATTCGAACCTTCGTCCTTCTGCATGCAAGGCAAACGCCCTTACCTCCATGCTATCTCTCCGGCCCCTAGTGGTTCCATCTTGACAAACTTCAAGACACAACAGTGCCTGGTAACCCTCATATCTATATCTCCAAGCCCTTCAGGTTCAGCTGAAGCCCCATACATTATATATTTAAGGGGGAATTCTCCATTCATGTGAGCATGGTCAGAAAGGCAGGAGGTTGGGGCCGGGAAGGTGGCGCTAGAGGTAAGGTGTCTGCCTTGCAAGCGCTACCATAGGACAGACGGCGGTTCGATCCCCCGGCGTCCCATATGGTCCCCCCAAGCCAGGGGCAATTTCTGAGTGTATAGCCAGGAGTAACCCCTGAGCGTCAAATGGGTGTGGTCCAAAAACCAAAAAAAAAAATAAATAAATAAATAAAAGAAAGGCAGGAGGTTAGGGCCAGAGAGATAGCATGGAGGTAGGACACTTGCCTTGCATGCAGAAGGATGGTTGTTCAAATCCCGGCATCCCATAGGGTCCCCTGAGCCTGCCAGGAGCAATTTCTTTTTTTTTTTTTTTTTGTGGTTTTTGGGTCATACCCGGCAGTGCTCAGGGGTCATTCCTGGCTCCATGCTCAGAAATTGCTCCTGGCAGGCACAGGGGACCATATGGGACGCCGGGATTCGAACCGATGACCTTCTGCATGAAAAGCAAACGCCTTACCTCCATGCTATCTCTCCGGCCCCCAGGAGCAATTTCTGAGCGTAGAGCCAGGAGTAACCCGAGTGAAGCCAGGTGTGACCCAAAAACCAAAAGAAAAAAAAAGAAAAGAAAAGAAAGGCAGGAGGCCGCCAAAACTCTCAAACTCTTAGAGTCCCAAGTGGGAGACCCTCACCGTTGCCCAAGGGGTCAAGCAAAAGCTTTGCAGGCATGTGTGATTGGGTGTACCCGCTTGAGGGACTGGCACCATCCACCAACTGGGCCAAGCTGCTTCCGGAAGTGCATGTGTGCAAATACACACACACACACACACACACACACACACACACACACACACACACTCTCTCTCTCTCTCATAGATGCAAGAACTTTGGGTCCTAAGCCCCACCCCTCTCTGGAAGGGGGTTGGCAAGTCCTGGCAGTTCTGTTGCAAGTCAGCCCTTGCTAGGGTTGACTGATGGAGGGATGGAGGATGAGGTCTTTCCCCTTCAGCTCAGAGCACACATCCGCCACCCTGTCCAGCCGGCGGTTCTGAGATGAATGCGGCAGGAAGAAAGCTAACAGGCAGTCAGGCTTTTGAAGATATCAGCTTTCTTCTGTGGATAAGGCTGAAGCCAAAAGCCCCAGAATCAGCCCCAGAAAAAAGCCCCTGCCTTCCACAGACCCTTGCTTTTATACATCAGAATCAGGTACCACCCGAGGGTGGGAGCAGAATGCCAGGTCCCATCCTAGGGTAGGGCACAATGTTTACATATACAACACAGTCCCACAAAGTTGCTGAGGAGGGTGTGTGGGTCTGTGGTGTATGTGAGTGTGTGTCTGTGAGTGGGAGTACATGTGTGATTGTACGGGTGTGTATTAGCATGCGTGCATGTACTGTGTGTGTGCGTGTGTGGGTATGTGTGTGATGGCCCACAGATAAAGGGTTGAGGCCCTGATCCCTCCAGATAATTTTAAAATCTAGAACTAATTTATCAGGGTGGGGTCACACCTGATAGTGCTCAGGGCTGACTTCTGGCTCTGCACTCAGGGATCACGCCTAGCAGAGCTCAGGGGACCATAGCGGGTAGCTGGGGATCAGGAATTGAACCCAGGTCAGCTGCACACAAGGCAAGCACCCTCCCCACTGTCCTGTTGCTCTGACCCTGGTCCTGAGAAGTTTTGCTTCGAGCTCATGCAATACCACCCTCAGCCACAGGATGGCAGAAAAGACCGAGCCTGGACGAGGCTCACTTTGGCGGAGGGCGCTGGAGCTTCAGTGGGGGCCGGCATGGGGGGCGGCATTCGGGGTGAATCCTGAGAAGGAGGCCTGGGAGGCAGTTATCAGCCGGCCTGGATTTTGTAAGTTGGCACCAAATTCGCCGAAGGCCTAGCAACCCTTTAATTAGTGTATTAATTACATCAATTAATAAAAATATATACCACATCATATCACATTAAATATACAATATGTTATATAAGAATAAATGATTAGGGGGCTGGCGAGGTGGCGCTAGAGGTAAGGTGTCTGCCTTACAAGTGCTAGCCAAGGATCAGGACCGCGGTTCGATCCCCGGCGTATCCCCGGCGTCCCATATGGTTCCCCCAAGCCAGGGGCAATTTCTGAGCGCTTAGCCAGGAGTAACCCCTGAGCATCAAATGGGTGTGGCCCGAAAAAAAAAAAAAGAATAAATGATTAATTAAAGTGCTCTTCAGGAGTCATTTCTGGCGGTGCTCGGAGGACCATCTGGGAAGCTGGGAATCGAACCCAGGTCAGCTGCTTGTAAGGCAAACACCCGCCCTGCTGTGCTATAGCACCAGTCTCTTAGCTTTCTTTTCTTTTCTTTTCTTTTCTTTTTTTTTTTTTTTTTTTTTTGGTTTTTGGGTCACACCCGGCAGCGTTCAGGGGTTCCTCCTGGCTCTATCTATGCTCAGAAACCGCTCCTGGCAGGGTCTGGGGACCATATGGGTGCCGGGATTTGAACCACCGACCTTCTGCATAAAAGGCAAATGCCTTACCTCCATGCTATCTCTCCAGCCCCCAGCCCCTTGGTTTTCAAATTTAACTGTAAATTATCTTGGCTGTTAAATCCTTTGTTGGGTATTTGTGAATCCAAGAACAGTCCCCAGAATGAGAAATTACTTCCCATCCCCTTGTCCCCTTTTGGGGGGGAGACCTTGGTAATATTTATCCGCAGCAAATAATAATCCACACAGACAAGAAGGATAGGGTGTAAAAGATTGGGCAAAGAGAGAGAGCGAGAGAATCCTCTTGCAGCCTGCAGCTTTCGCAAAAGGACTCCTCTCCCCTGTCCATCAAGCTATTTATTGCCAACTCCACAGCGCCCCACCTGGAAGGTCTAGGTGGGGCAATAGTCCCAGAACAATCCCAAGGAAATATTTTTATATACAACAATTCCAAGAATAATCTTATGGAAACTTTTTCATATACTACATTTAACCACCTTGGGCCAGGAGCAATTTCTGAGAGCAGAGCCAGGAGGAAGCCCTGAGCGCCGCTGGGTGTGGCCCCCTCAAAAGAAACCGAACACCCTGACAGTGAGTGTACCCCCACTAGTAAGTGGCTCTAAACATTTTTATCACCCCCAAAGGAAAGCTGCGCCTCTCACAGGGCCTCCCCATTTGCACTTCCGCAGGCAACCATGTGCCAGGGCCCCTCTAAAGCATGCCTCTTACTCGGACCCTGTGCCAGGGCCCGCTGCTCCTTCCGTGGGGAGAGCCGTGGATATGTGAATGTGTCAGTGAGTATGTGTGAGTGTGATTGTGTGTTTGTGTGTATATCTGTGCATGATCGTGTGTAGATGTCTGTAGCTGTTTTATGTGTCCACACATAGACATATTTGTGATGTTTTCAGACCCACCCCAGGATACAGAACTTCCTAGAGTGGGGCTGTAAAATCACCCCACACGCCATATCTCCAACTCCAGGTGAAAGGTGAATGAGTCTGGGGCCCGAGAGATAGCATGGAGGTAAGGCATTTATTTGCCTTGCATGCAGAAGGTCGGTGGTTCGAATCCCAGCATCCCATATAGTCCCCCCGAGCCTGCCAGGAGCGATTTCTGAGCGTAGAGCCAGGAGTAACCCCCGAGTGCTGCCAGGTGTGACCCAAAAACAAACAAAGAAAAGGTGAATGAGTCTGAATCAGGATGGCACATGAAATAATTCAAACCAGGTTGAGGGTGAAACACGTGTGGTCTGGCAATGTTCTGCTTCATATGGAGAGCCAGATGCCTGCCAGAACTGTCATTTCTTTGTTGTTGTTGTTGTTGTGGGTTTTTTTTTGGTTTTTGGGTCACACCCGGTGGTGCTCAAGGGTTCCTCCTGGCGCTATGCTCAGAAACCGCTCCTGGCAGGCTCGGGGATCCATATGGGATGCCGGGATTCAAATCACCATCTTTCTGCATGCAAGGCAAATGCCCCACCCCCATGCTATCTCTCCAGCCCCCAGAACTGTCATTTATATTGAGTATGTCGACCACCCCTTGGTGGGGAAGTAAGGGCAGATAGCTCAGGCAATCCTGAGCCAGTCCCACCCAGGTTTCCAAGGAAGACAATCTCTGTTTTGGGGTAAATCCAAGATGTAAACAAATATACAAAGGAACCAGGGATACGCTTTGTTTTAGGTGAAATAAGGTGTTACCTAACATGGGGACACCACAGGCACCTGCAGAGCACGTGACCACACCCCAAGAGGCCAGAGAAGGGGCTAAAACGCCTTGAATTGACCTTCAGGCTGAGGGGCTCTACAGAAGCCTCCACAGCTGAGGTCTGAACCCCGCAAACCATGAATACTATGAACTTCAGATGATGAGAACCCTACAAGGGGCTCCCTCACAGTAAATCCCCTTTTCTGGAAAGAAGAAATTTCCCCCAGAGGAGCCGGAGTGAGAGCACAATGGGGAGAACGCTGGCCTTGCATATAGTTGATCCTGGGTTTGATCCTGGCATCCCATAGGGTTCCCCTCTCCAGGAATGATTCCTGAGCACAGAACCAGGAGTAACCTCTGAGCACCACTAGATGTGCCCCCTAAAAAAACTTCTCCTCAGCAGCCACTATAGAACGTTCCAAGGTCAGTCTACACTCACACTGTGGTACTATTTCCGCAGGACCCAGACCTAGAAAGCAGTGCCGGGGACACACGGCTGCTGCTTTGGTTAAAATTAAAGTCTGGGCTGGGGCCAGAGAGATAGCATGGAGGAAAGGCATTTGCCTTTCATGCAAAAAGACGGTGGTTCAAATCCTGGCATCCCATATGGTCCCCTGTGCCTGTCAGGGGCGATTTCTAAGCATAGAGACAGGAGTAACCCCTGAGTGCTGCCGGGTGTGACCCAAAAACAAAAAAATTAAAGTCTGGGGGGCTGGAGAGATAGCATGGAGGTAGGGCGTTTGCCTTGCCTGCTGAAGGACAGTGGTTCAAATCTGGCATCCCATATGGTCCCCTGAGCCTGCCAGAAGTGATCCCTGAGCACAAAGCCAGGAGTGAGCCCTGAGCACTGCCGGGTGTGGCCCCAAACAAAACAAAGTCAAATCCCTGCTCAGAGATGGAGGGTCAGGCCGAAGACCTGCTATGTGCAAACCTCTGAGGGAGCCAGGACTCACTCCCCAGTGCTCGGTGCCCTAATGGGGATTATTTCTGCATGATCCAGTTCACAACAGCAAGCGCTTTTCTCCTTGGCTCCCAGGGGGTGGAGTGGGGGTGACCTGGGACAAAGGCTGGAACCTGCTCCCCTCCCAAGGCTACCTGCACAGGTGGAGAAGCAGGTGTGGCCCAGGCCAGCTGACACCTGAGCTGGGGGGTTCCAGGGGAGATCCAGTTTCCAGGCTCCCAGGTGGCCAGTGCAGGCTCCTGCCTGGTGTGTCTGAGCCCGAGGGATGGACAGGCGGACCGGTGGGTCAGCAGGAGGAGGTGTCCTCCCCCCCACCTCTCTCCCACCACCAGCTTTCAACCTTAGGAAGATGCACTGATTCCCCTCCCGACTCTGTGCCCAGGCGAGGCCACCAGAGAGCGCTCAGGGACCCGCAGCAGCGGGCGGCAGGCCGGGAGGCGGTGACAGTCGCGCTGCAGACGGGCTTATAGGTCGTTGTTAGCCGTAGCCCCCCAAAGGGGCAGAGACTCGGGGCGCCGCAGAGGCTGAGAACCGGCCCCTTTGGCCCCCTGGCTGTGGTTTCGAGGCCTTGGAGACTGAGACCCCCAAATCTCGGCTCGAGTTCAGCTTTACCAAGGAGGCCCCAGGCCCTAACCCTAACCCTAACCCAACACGCACAAGACCCTACACAGTGGGTACATATGGGGCAGGCCAGCATGCCCACGGGACAAACGTGCTTATATAGAACATGCAGAGACATGATCATACTGGACACATAGGACATACATACACACAGGGCGCACACATGTATTACAGAGCACACAAGAAGGCATACATGTACATGGACCACACATGCTTAAACAGGACACAGGAACACATGTGTATGGGACACACATGTATAAGGGAACGCAGATGCCAACACAGGCATACAGATACATACACGGCACATGAAGAGGCATACATGAACACACACACTTGCGAACCTGGACATACATGTAGATATAGGCGCACGTGACATGTGTGTAGCATGTTTCATACATATATGCAGACACCGTGCCTGCCACAAACATGCACGTGCTTATATTCTCACAGACACATACAACATGCGTGCACAGGCTCTGCTGAGAGACGGGAAAAGATTCAGCTCTGCAGGAACATGCAGGACAGAGGGAGCAGCCCAGGCTCCAGCTCCAATGCTCCAACTCCAGTGCTCCGACTTCTTTGAGGGCGTCACTGGGCTCAGGCGGAAATCTGCGAGTCGAGTCTTTTTTGCTCCATCACTGGTTGCCAAGGCCTTTCTGGCGCCTCAGCAAGGTCCAGTGGGAAGGGAAGGAGCAGCCAGCCGGGCAGCTGGGCAGGGCTGCAGCTTTCCCTTCTGCGCTATCATGCCCACTCCTACTCCTTCTAGTTTTTAATTATAGCTTAGAATTTCAATTTTTTTTTTGGTTTTTGGGTCACACCCAGCAGCGCTAAGGGGTTACTCCTGGCTCTATGCTCAGAAGTTGTCCCTGGCAGGCACAGGGAACCATACGGGATGCCAAGATTTGAACCAATGACCTTCTGCATGAAAGGCAAGCTATCTCTCCAGCCTCAGAATTTCAATTTTTTGTTTTTTTTGTTTTTGGGCCACACCCGGTAACGCTCAGGGGTTACTCCTGGCTATGCACTCAGAAGTTGCTCCTGGCTTGGGGGACCATATGGGACGCCGGGGGATCGAACTGTGGTCCGTCCAAGGCTCTTGCGCCACCGCCCGGCCCCCAGAATTTCAATTTTTAAACTTTAATTATTGATTGATTCATTGTCTAGTTTCTAGGCCACACCCAGTAGTGCTTAGGGGTTACTCCTGGCTCTGCACTCAGAAATCACCCCAGCAGGCTAGGGGACCATATGGGATGCTGAGAATCAAACTGGGTCTCTCCTGGGTTGACCACATGCAAGCCCTACCGCTGTGCTATCTCTCTGGCCCCTAGAATTTCGATTTTTTTGAGGGGGTCACACCCAGCAGTGCTCAGGGGTTACTCCTGGCTATGCGCTCAGAAGTCGCTCCTGACTTGGGGGACCATAAGGGACGCTGGGGGATCGAACCAGGGTCCATCCAAGGCTAGCGCAGGCAAGGCAGGCACCTTACCTCTAGCGCCACCGCCCGGCCCAGAATTTCAATTTTGTTTGTTTATTTGTTTGTTTGGGCCACACCCGGCGGTGCTCAGGGGTTACTCCTGGCTTCTGCTCAGAAATAGCTCCTGGCAGACACTGGGGTGGGGGGGGGGGGTACCAGGATTCGAACCAATGACCTTAGGTCCTGGATCGGCTCTTGCAAGGCAAATGCCGCTGTGCTATCTCTCTGGCCCCTGGACCATCTTTTTTGGGGGGTGCCCACTCAGGGTGCTCAGGGGACACATGCAAGACCAGTGCTCTCCTGCTCCTGGCCTGAGTAAGAATCTCTTTGAATTCGATTAATTTTATTTATTTATTTATTTATTTTGGTTTTTGGGCCACACCCGGCGGTGCTCAGGGGTTCCTTCTGGCTGTCTGCTCAGAAATAGCTCCTGGCAGGCACGGGAGACCCTATGGGACACCGGGATTCGAACCAACCACCTTTGGTCCTGGATTGGCTGCTTGCAAGGCAAACACCGCTGTGCTATCTCTCCGGGCCCCAAAATTGCAATTTTTTTTTTTTTTGGTTTTTCGGGCCACACCCGTTAGATGCTCAGGGGTTCCTCCTGGCTACGTGCTC
This sequence comes from Suncus etruscus, assembly GCF_024139225.1. Lineage (NCBI taxonomy): Eukaryota > Metazoa > Chordata > Mammalia > Eulipotyphla > Soricidae > Suncus > Suncus etruscus. The sequence goes on along the minus strand of NC_064848.1, from coordinate 205,737,992 downwards.
AGAAATTGCCCCTGGCTTGGGGGGACCATATGGGACGCCGGGGGATCGAACCATGGTCCTTTCCTTGGCTAGCGCTTGCAAGGCAGACACCTTACCTCTAGCGCCACCTCGCCGGCCCCCAAAATTGCAATTTTTAAGACAGCTCTGAATATGCCATGATTCTTTGTTGATGTTGTTTTGTTGTTGTTGTTGTTTTATTTGGTGCCACACTGGGCAGCACTCAGAGGGTTATTCCTGGCTCTGTACTCAGGAATCACTCCTAGCAGACTCCAGGGACCATAAAGGATGCTGAGAATCGAAACATCGTTGATCATGTGCAAGGCAAATGCCCTCCTCCGGAGAGATGGCATGGAGGTAGGGCATTTGCCTTGCATGAAGAAGGATGGTGGTTTGAATCCCGGCATCCCATATGGTCCCCCCAGCCTGCCAGGAGCAACTTCTGAGCGTAGAGCCAGGAGGAACCCCTGAGTGCTACCAGGTGTGACCCCCCCCAAATAAAAAAAGCAAATGCCCTCCCCGCTGTGCTATACTCTGGCCCTAGTTATAACTCTTTTAGAGCTCATGATTGCTTTCCAAAGTTTATCTTTTTCTTTTTTTTCTTTTCTTTTTTGGTTTTTGGGCCACACCGGTGGTGCTCAGGAGTTACTTCTGGCTATGCACTCAGAAATCGCTCCTGGCTGGAGGGAGCATATGGGACTCCAGAAATCGAACCCAGGCTTCTCCTGGGTCAGCTGCGTGCAAGGGAAACGCCCTACTACTACGGTGCTACCGCTTCAGCTCCTCAAAAGTATATCTGACTGGAACAATAGCACAATGGGGAAGGTGTTTGCCTAGCATGCAGCTGACCCAGGTTGGATCCCCTGAGCACTACCAGGAGTGATCCCTGAGTACACAACCAGGAGTAACCCTTGAGCATTGCTGAGCATGGTCTCCCCCAAAAAAAGTAAAAGAAAAAGACAGGTCTTGGGGCCAGAGCAATAGCACAGCCAGAAGAGAGCTTGGCTTGCACGCAACCTGGACTCTATCCCTAGCACCCCATATGCTCCCCCATCCCCACCAGCAATGATCCCTGAGCGCAGAGCCAGGAGTAAGTCTTGAGCACTAGCAGGTGTGTCTTCCAGAAAAGCCTTCCCCCTAAATAACAAGAGAAGCCCAGGAGTCCTGAGCGAGGGCCCAGCAGGTAAGAATTCTGTCTTCCGCTTTTGAGGCTCAGCCATGATGGTGGGAGAGGGTGTGGGAGTCGGAATGTGGGTGAGACTCCCAAGATGTGTACCCACAAGGCCCAGGGGGTGACAGAATGCAAAATCCATGCCTGGGGGGCTCCCTCTGCTGTGTGACGCAACTGGGGAACTGGAGGTGGGCAGGGCACTGGGGGCCTGGCCTAGATCTTTGCCAGCTATCAAGGGCTTTTCACAGTCCTGCAGCCGTGCCTATCTCCACGGGCCTCTGATTACACCCCCAATCCTAGGTAACTGGAGAGATAGGGTTCATTGACCCAGAAGTGAAAGCTGGGGCTAATTAAAAACTCCTGACTTGTTTCCCATCTGTCGAGGTTCAAGCACGGCCACCTGGTACATATTCTGGCTGCCCCAGAGCAAAACATCGTGTGGTCTGTGGTCTCAGTGCTGTCAGAGACAAACAGGGACCCTTAGTGGCTGCCCAGCAGTCAACGCAGTGGTGGGGATCCTTCCAAAATGGCTCTATTTGGGGCCTGAGTGCTAGCACAGTGGGAGGGCATTTGCCTTGCACCCACTAGGCATGGACCAGGTTCGATCTCCAGCATCCCATAGGGACCCCTGAGCCTACCAGGAGCGATTTTCGAGCACAGAGCCAGGATGTAACCTCTGAGCACCACCAAAAAGCAAACCCCCCCAAAAATGGCTCCACCTCATGAAAAACAAGGTGCGCTCTGAGTCATTTCAGAGTGTTGATGCCGTTTAGCCCCAGAAAGGTCTCAGAAGAGAGCCTTGAATTCATCAGGGGGCATCCCACTCCTACTAAGAAACGTCCCCCCATCCTGTCCCCAGATTGGCGACGGCCCCAGGGGCTACCTGGGAAATTAATTACTGACATTGATCTTCTTGCTCATCCAACAAAGCCCGCGGCTGTTCTCAGGAATCGGCGTTAAGCGGGTTCTGAGCATCGACCGAGCGAACATTTGGAGAAACTGCCATTCTCCACCTGTACCCTGAAAACTCATGGGTGGCCATGAGGGTGGGGAGATGGGGGTGAGCTCACACAGGCCCCCACCACCACTAGGAGCCCCTTGCTATGTTTCTTTTATTTTTTATTTGAACACCCCTGGTGATGTTCAGGGGTGACTCCTGGCTCTGTCTCAGGGGTCACCCCTGGCAGGGTCCCTTAGTGGCTGCCCAGCAGTCAACGCAGTGGTGGGGATCCTTCCAATATGGCTCCACTTGGGGCCTGAGTGATAGCACAGCTCGAGGGCATTTGCTTTGCACGAGACCCACCAGGAATGGTCCAGGTTCGATCCCAAACATAGTGACACAGGGTCACCCCTATGGGGTGCTGAGAATTGAATCCTGGTCAGCGCCCCACCCACTGTGCTGTGGCTTTGACTCTTATTGTTTTTCATGCTCAGATTCCACTCAGGGAGGAAGGAGAAAAATGTTTCCCTAAAAAAGATGGTTTGGGAGGCTGGAGAGATAGCACAGCGGGGAAGGGGAAGGCGTTTGTTTTGCACGTGGCTGACCCAGGTTCGATCCCCCACATCCCATAGGGTACCTGAGCTTGCCAGAAGTGATTCCTGAATGAAGATCAAGGAGTAACCCCTGGGCACTACTGGGTGTGGCCCCCAAACAAAAAATAATGAAGGATGGTTTGGGGCTGGAGCAATGGACAGAGAGGCCAGAGGCCAGTTCAAATTGCTGGCACCACATATGGCCCCTCAATCTGGATGTGGGTCACTCGTGAGCAGAGTCAGGTATGAGCACTGCTGGGTATGGTCTCATCCCCTCCCCTAAAAGAAATCCAAACCCAAAACAGAACCAAGAAAGTGTAAGGAAAGGACCAGAGATTAGCACAATGGTAGGGTGTTTGCTTTGCATACATCCAACCCTGGATGGACCCCAATTCGATTCCCGGCATCCCAAATGGTCTCCCAAGCCTGCAGCGATTTCTGAGTGCAGAACCAAGAGTAACCCTGATCACTGCTGAGTGTGGCCCAAAAACAAAACAAACAAACAAACAAATAAACAAAAACCCAAGAAAAAGAGCATAAGGAAAAATAGTAGCATAAAAGAAACTCTGGGGGCCCGGAGAGATAGCACAGCGGTGTTTGCCTTGCAAGCAGCCGATCCAGGACCAAAGGTGGTTGGTTCGAATCCCGGTGTCCCATATGGTCCCCTGTGCCTGCCAGGAGCTATTTCTGAGCAGACAGCCAGGAGTAACCCCTGAGCAACGCCGGGTGTGGCCCCCCCAAAAAAAAAAAAAAGAAAGAAAAAGAAACTCTGGAACATGGGACCGAGTGATAATACAGCCAGGAGGGCGTTTCCCTGCATGTAACTGAACAAATAAACAAAAGAAACTCGGGAATAATGCCAGCCAGTTTGAATGTTTGACATGGATTTGGAACTGGATTGAAATAAAACTGTGAAAAGAAGGGTTTGCGACAGTTGGTCACACGTTGGATGTTTGGTATGAGAAATTCAGGCTACTTCTTCCAAGTGCTTACAAGGCTGTGTTTTCTTTTTATGATTTTGGAGGTCACATCCAATTTGCTCAGGGCTGTCTTCTGGTGGGGCTTGAGGGACCAACCAACAGGATGCGGGGATTTGAAACACGTCAGCTGTGTAGAAGGCAAGTAAGCGCCCTCCCCACTGTATGTGTCTCCAACATATCTGTTCTCATTTGGGGGGGGCACACCTGGTGATGCTCAGGGGTTACTCCTGACTATGCGCTCAGAAATTGCTCCTGACTTGGAGGACCATATGTGACGTCGGGGGATTAAATCCCGGTCTGTTCAAGGCTAGCGATTTCTTTTCTTTTCTTTTTTTTTCTTTTTTTTTTTCTTTTTGGTGTTTGGGCCACACTCGGCGATGCTCAGGGGTTACTCCTGGCTGTCTGCTCAGAAATAACTCCTGGCAGGCACGGGGGACCATATGGGACACCGGGATTCGAACCAACCACCTTTGGTCCTGGATCGGCTGCTTGCAAGGCAAACGCCGCTGTGCTATCTCTCCGGGCCCTAGTTTTTATTATTATTATTTTTTGGAGCCAAAACTGGTAGTGCTTGGTTACTCCTAGCTTTGTGCTCAGGAATAGAAATCATTCCTGGGGGGCCAGGCGGTGGCGCTAAAGGTAAGTGCCTGCCTTGCCTGCGCTAGCCTTGGACGGACCGCGGTTCGATCCCCCGGTGTCCCATATGGTCCCCCAAGCCAGGAGCAACTTCTGAGCGCATAGCCAGGAGTAACCCCTGAGTGTTACCAGGTGTGGCCCAAAAACCAAAAAAAAAAAAAAAAAAAAGAAATCATTGCTGGCAGGCTTGGGGGACCCTGGGTCAGCCACATGCAAGCAAACGCCCTTCCTGCTGTAATATCTATCGCTCCGGCCTGTTCTTTTTTTTTTTTGGGGGGGGGTCACATCGGTCAGCGCTCAGGGCTTACTCCTGGCTCTACAGTCAGAAATCACCCCTGGCAGGCACGAGGGACCATATGGGATGCCGGGATTCGAACCACGGTCCTTCTGCCTTACCTCCAGGCTATCTCTCAGGCCCCATGGCCTGTTCTTGTTTTTTAGTTCTTTCCTGTATCAGTGGTCCTCCAACTTTGTATTTAATTTACTTATTTACTTATTTTTTTTTTTTTTTGGTTTCTAGGCCACACCCAGTGACACTCACAGGTTACTCCTGGCTATGTGCTCAGAAATCGCTCTTGGCTCAGGGACCATATGGGATTCCAGGGATGAACCAAGGTCCATCCTGGGTCAGCCAAGTGCAAGGAAAATGCCCTACTACTGCGCTATCAATCCAGCCCAAACTTTTTAAACAGGGGGCCAGTTCACCGTCCCTCAGATTGTTAAAGGGCTGGACTATAAAAAAAAAAAAAAAAACTGGGCCCAGAGAGATAGTACAGCGGTGTTTGCCTTGCAAGCAGCCAATCCAGGACCAAAGGTGGTTGGTTCGAATCCCGGTGTCCCATATGGTCCCCTGTGCCTGCCAGGAGCTATTTCTGAGCAGACAACCAGGAGTAACCCCTGAGCACTGCCGGGTGTGCCCAAAAAACCAAAAAAAAAAAAAAAAAAAAATCAAAAAAAAAAAAAAACTATGAACAAATTCCTATGCACACTACATATACCTTATTTTGGACTGAAGAAACAAAACGGGAACAAATACAATATGTGGCCCCAGGGCTGTAGTTTGAGGACCAGTGCCAATCCTAAATTAACCTGTGGATGGGGCCGGAGAGATAGCATGGAGGTAAGGCGGTTACCTTTCTTTTTTTTTTTTTTTTTTTTTTTTTGGTTTTTGGTTTTTGGGCCACACCCGGTGATGCTCAGGGGTTACTCCTGGCTATGCGCTCAGAAGTTGCTCCTGGCTTGGGGGACCATATGGGACACCGGGGAATGGAACCACGGTCCGTCCAAGGCTAGCGCAGGCAAGGCAGGCACCTTACCTTTAGCGCCACCGCCCGGCCCCAGGCGTTTACCTTTCATGCAGAAGGTCATAGGTTCGAATCCTGGCATCCCATATGGTCCCCATGCCTGCCAGGAACGATTTCTGAGCACGGAGCCAGGAAAAAACCCTGAGCACTGCCGGGTGTGACCCAAACACACACACACACAAAAAAATTAACCTGTGGATGATGCTGGGGACCTGCTTAAACAGAACCAGGTGGGGGCAGGGTAGGCTGAACCCCTTTTCCTCCAGAAGCTGGGTGACAGCCCTATGGATAATCACGGTGGCATCTCAGTGGAGACATTTGAAAAGTTCTACACCCTGAAGAAATCCTTAAGTGGGTAGGTTTGCCTCTTTTTTTTGTTTGTTTGTTTTGGGGCCACAGCCGCTGTCAGTATTCAGGTTACCCTGGCAGGCTCAGGGGACCATATGGGGATCAAACCCGAGTCCATCCTGGGTAGGCAGTATGCAAAGCAAATGCCCTACTGCTGTGCTATTTACTCCCTTCCCTTAAGTGGGTGGTTTGCTAAAAGCCAGGTGTGGGAAAACAGGGTCTGTGCCTGGCTCATCACTGGGGCTTGATTCCTGGGTCCTCCCTACAACCGACCCCCAGAACAGCCCCACGATGCTGCCCCCACATGTCTGGTTCCCGTGGCTTGGCAATGCCTGGCAGCAAGCCTTCCCCCCAGCAGCTCGGCAGTCTGATATCGATCATCTGGGGGATCTGGAGATTCGATTCCAGAGGAACCCAGACCCCCTGGGAAATTGATCTGGGGCATGGGCAGGCCGGGGAAGTGGAAACATGGAAACATGGAACCTGATGTGAAGACTGGCAAGGGTCAGGCAAGGTTGGGGGCTTGGAACCCAGGTCAAGCCATCAGCTGTGGATGGGCCCTGCTCTCTGGGTGGCTCTGATTCAGCACCCTGGTGGCTGGACAGCACCCGGGGGACACCCGCGGTGGGGTGAGTGGGTGAGCTCCAGCAGCTGGTTGGCAGGTGGTGGGAAGGGCCGGGAGTCTCAGGATCTGGCCCTTTCACCAACCCATTGCAGCACTGAGCTCTTGTTTCAATCATTGCATAATCATAATGACAAAGTATGAAGGTGTGGCTGTTTGTGGGTTGTGGAGAGGGCTGGACAAAGGAAGGGGAGTGATTCCATGTAAAAGAGGCTGACTTTCAACAGAAAGACTCAAGTTTGAAGCCAGAACAATATCACATTGGGAAGGGCATTGGTCTCACATGCAACTGTCCTGAGTTTAATCCCCGGCAATCCCCGGCATCCCAGAGGGTCCCCGAGCCTGCCAGGAGCGATTTCTGAGCACAGAGCCCAGTAGTAACTGCCAGGTTTGGTCCAAAATCCAAAAGAAAAAAAAAAAAAAAAAAAGAGGGGCTGGACCGGTGGCTCAGCCGTAGGGCATTTGCCTTGCCAAATGTTTGGCCCCCCAAAAACAAACAAACAAAAAAAAAGAATTAGCCACATCTATCCCCAGGGTCTCCCAGCACTGCTGGTTGTACCCCCTAAAATAGGGGGCTGGAGGTGGGGATAGTACAGGGATGAAGGTGCTGGCCCAGCATGCAGCTGACTTTGGTTGGGTCCCCAGCATAATGTAGGGTTCTCGGAGCCCCGTCAGGAGTGAGCCTGAGAACAGAACTGGGAGTCAGCCCTGAGCACTAAGTCAATAGTGATCCCTGTGGGGCCAGAGTAATAGCACAGCGGTAGGATATTTGCCTTCATGCTGCAAACCCAGGACGGATGGTGGTTCGAATCCCGGCATCCCATATGATCCCTCGAGTGTGCCAGGAGTGATTTTTGAGTGCAGAGCCAGGAGGAACCCCTGAACTCCGAGTGTGACCCAGATTCCCCCCTCCCATTTTTTCTCTCCCCTCCGAAGCTGCAAAGTGTTTTGCGTTCTGGCTGGAAGGGTCCTGGGAGAGACGGCAGAGAGGAAGAAAATCCAAGGCAAATGCACACACACGTCTCTCCCTCTATTTATAGGGTCCCCAGACTCCAGGGCTGGGCCAGGGCTCGGTTTCCACCAGGCAAAGAAGGCAAATCGTTTGTCGAAGCTGCCAATGCAGCACCAGGAATCAGAGGTGTTTGCAGAGATGCAGCTGGCCGGCAATAAAGACTGGAAAGAGCAAAGACACTGAGCTGCAAACACAGGCTGGCTGGTTGCTAAACACAGGGTTCCGGGGGAGGTGTGAGAGGCTGTTGGGATTCCAGAGCCCCGACCAGCTTGCAATCTGGTCTCCCTCAAGGCTCTAGCTAGAACCTGATACCGAGGGGCTGACAAGAACCGACCCATGGCAACTCATAGGGAGGGCCTTGGGTTGGTGCCAAGAGCAAGCGGGTCAGGGACTGGCAGCTGCCGCCGGCTTCCCTGCCCTCAGAGGGTCTGTAGAGGGTGGGGGAGAGCGATGACCCCCCAATCTTGAGCTCAGAGACCCAAGGACTCCCTTATTTCCCACACTTTGCCTTCTGCTTGCTATAGTGGTTTATTGGGGGGGGGGGTCCACACCTGGTGGCACTCAGGGGTTACTCCTGGCTCTTGCTCAGAAATCGCTCCTGGCAGGCTCGGGGATTAAGTGGGATGCCGAGGATCAAACCGGGGTCAGTATTTTTAAAGGTGAAATCAGAGGCAAGAGTTCTGATGAAAAGTTTTGGTAACCGGAAAGCCTGGCTGCAGTCAGACAATGAATGGCTGTGCAGTGGGTCGGGGAGAAGGTGCTTGCTTAGGCTAAGGACGAGGCTTTCAAAGGGAGGCTGGGCGGGAAGAGCCTGAGTCCTGAGATCTGGCTCAGTACTTAGCCGAATAATCCTGGGTCAGTGACTCAATGACAATCATCTGGGTGGGGAGCACATGTGCCTCCGACACTGCTACTGCTCCCAGAACCTTCCTTCCAGCACAGGCAGGATGGTGAGTGACTGCAGCCCTGATGCCCATCTGCGAGGTCATGCCCTACTCACATCCCTCTGCCAAACCATAGCCGAAGGCCAAGCCTAAATTATAGCTAAATTTGCTGCTGACTTTTTTTTGGGGGTGTTGAAGCCACACCTGACAGTGCTCAGGGGTTACTCCTGGCTCTCTGTTCAGAAATTTCTCCTGGCAGGCTTGGGGGACTCTATGGAATGTTGGTGATTGAACCCTGGTTGGCCATGCAAAGCAAATGCCCTCTCTGCTGTGCTAAATCCCTCCAGTTCTTCCAATCTCTTTTATTTTTTTGTTTTTTCGGGCCACACCCGTTTGATGCTCAAGGGTTACTCCTGGCTAAGCGCTCAGAAATCGCCCCTGGCTTGGGGGGACCATATGGGACGCCGGGGATGGAGCCACGGTCCTTCCTTGGCTAGCACTTGCAAGGCAGAGACCTTACCTCTAGCGCCACCTCATCTCCACCCCCCCTTTTTTTATGCTCAGAAATTGCTCCTGGCAGGTTCAGGGGATCATATGGGATGCTGGGATTGGAACCACTGTCCTTTTGCATGCAAGGCCAACGCCTTACCTCCATGTTATCTTCTCTGGCCCCTCCAACCTCTTTTCTTGACTTTTATTTTTGGTAAAGGTCACGCCTGCTGGTGCTTGGTGATGGTTTGCCTTTAAAAAATATTTTTATTGGGCCCGGAGAGATAGCACAGCGGCAGTGTTTGCCTTGCAAGCAACCGATCCAGGACCAAAGGTGGTTGGTTCGAATCCCGGTGTCCCATATGGTCCCCCGTGCCTGCCAGGAGCTATTTCTGAGCAGACAGCCAGGAGTAACCCCTGAGCACCGCCGGGTGTGGCCCCCCCCCAAAATTTATTATTTTATTACTTATTATTTTTGGTTTTGGGGCCACATCTGGCAGGTCTCAGCGGTTACTTGTGGCTCTGCACTCAGAAATTGCTCCTGGCAGGCTGGGGGACCATCTGGGATGCTGGGGATCGAACTCTGGTCCATCCTCTGTACAAGGCAAACTCCCTACCACTGTGCTATAGCTCCCTATTTTTTTTTTTTTTTTGTGGTTTTTGGGTCACACCCGGCAGTGCTCAGGGGTTACTCCTGGCTCCATGCTCAGAAATTGCTCCTGGCAGGCACGGGGGACCATATGGGACGCTGGGATTCGAACCGATGACCTCTTGCATGAAAGGCAAACGCCTTACCTCCATGCTATCTCTCCAGCCCCAGCTCCCTATTTTTTATTATTTAATTTTGCTCAGGGGTTACTCCTGGCTGTCTGCTCAGAAATAGCTCCTGGCAGGCACAGAGGACCATATGGGACACCGGAATTCGAACTAACCACCCTTGGTCCTGGATCGGCTGCTTGCAAGGCAAACACCACTGTGCTATCTCTCCGGGTTAATTTTTTCTTTCTATGGTTAGTTTTTTCTTGTGCTATAAACTTTAGAAAGTTTATCTCCTTTTCTCTTGAAAAGTATGTAATTTCTTTTTTTATGTCTTTCGGCTTTGCTAATTTCTATGCTTTTTTTTTTTTTTTTTTTTTTTCTTTTTGGTCTTTGGGCCACACCCGGCGATGCTCAGGGGTTACTCCTGGCTGTCTGCTCAGAAATAGCTCCTAGCAGGCACGGGGGACCATATGGGACACCGGGATTCGAACCAACCACCTTTGGTCCTGGATCAGCTGCTCGCAAGGCAAACGCCGCTGTGCTATCTCTCCGGGCCCTCTATGCTTATCTTGATGGTTCCTTGTTACCCTTGTTACCCTTCCCCCAACTTCCTGGCTATCTCACCAGGAGAGGGAGACCCTCCTACAGCTGGGAGGGATCTGGTTGGTCCTTTAAGGGGTTGCCTGGGGGAGGGGTGAGAGAGATTCAGCAACTGAGGCTCAGCAAGAAAGATGGAGAGATGAGAGAGAGGAAAGAGGCTGGAGAAGAGAAGAGGCTGTTTAGCTTAGAAGCACACATGGCGGTTAGGGCCTTATAATAAAGCTGCATGTCTCATGACTTCTACAGAATGCCTGTGGGTCATTTCCTCACCGTTATCCTGAACCCTCAGATCAGCTTGCCTAAAGGGGCGCCAGGCCAACTCCATGCACCATCAAGGACTTTATAATTAATATTTAATACAACAGTTCCTTCCTCCCATTCTTCTAATTTTTTTTTTAATTCATCATTTTGTGTCACATTCTCACTTGATGTATTTTTTTCTACTGCCAGCGAGTGTTTTCCATTATTCTTCTCACTGCTTTAGCTGTTCCTGTGACTGGTTCTTCTTGCTTGTTTTTTTTTTTTTTTTGTGGGGGGAGTGGGGGACACTCAGGGGTTACTCTTGGCTCTGCGCTCAGAAATCACTCCTGACAGGCTCTGGGGACCATATGGGATGCCAGGGATAAAACCCTGGGACTGCCGTGCCGCTGTGCTATCACTCCGGCCCACACTCGTTAGGGTCCTATCTCATTTTAATTTGTTTTTCTTTAGTTTATTATCTTTTTGTTTGTTTCTTTTTGGGGGGGGCTACACCCGGTGATGCTCAGGGGTTACTCCTGGTTCTGCACTCAGAAGTCGTTCCTGGCTTGGGGGACCATATGGGACGCTTGGGGATTGAACCTCAGTCAGTCCTAGGTTAGCGTGTGCAAAGCAAACACAGCTCCGGCCCGGTTTTTAGGGTTACTTAGTTGGACGTGTTTGCTCTTCCAAGCACGTGTCATTTCATTATTCGGCACCAAGAGGGACCCTGAAGGACATCAGTTGTCTGCTATTTGCTGAAACTTCCATCGTTAAATGCCAGACAAAGGCTTGAAAAGTGTATTTAATCCCTCCGTATGTCTACGTCCCGTGTGTTCATTCCACGGTCCACGGTCCAGATCTTCCTCTCCCCACAAATGAGTTTGAGTTTCCTGACAGACATGTCTGAGTCTCCTGGCTCTCTCTCTCTCCCTTCTCTCTCTCTCTCTCTCTCTCTCTCTCTCTCTCTCTCTCTCTCTCTCTCTCTCTCTCTCTCTCTCTCTCTCTCTCTCTTTCTCTCTTCTCTCTCCCCCCCTCCTTTTTTTGGGGGTCACACCTGGCAGCACTCAGGGGTTACTACTGGCTCTACACTCAGAAATCACTCCTGGCAGGCTCGGGGACCATATGGGATGCTGGGATTCGAACCACCGACCTTCTGCATGAAAGGCAAACACCTTACCTCCATGTTATATGCTATCTCTCCGGCCCCTCTCTCTCCCTCCTTATTCCCTTTCCTTCCTCCCTTCCTCTCTCTCCTCCCTCCCTCCCTCCCTCCCTCTCTCTCTCTCTCTCTCTCTCTCTCTCTCTCTCTCTCTCTCTCTCTCTCTCTCTCTCTCTCTCTCTCTCTCTCTCTCTCTCCCCCCTTTCTCTTTCTCTCCCCCTTCCCACTCTCCCTCTCTCTCCCTCTCCCCCACACCTTCCATACTCCTGAGTTCAGTCAGCCTGAGTGAGGTTGGCATGTTTCCTTAAAGAATCATTTTATTGGGCCCGGAGAGATAGCACAGCGGTGTTTGCCTTGCAAGCAGCCAACCCAGAACCAAAGGTAGTTGGTTCGAATCCCGGTGTCCCATATGGTCCCCCGTGCCTGCCAGGAGCTATTTCTGAGCAGACAGCCAGGAGTAACTCCTGAGCACAGCCGGGTGTGACCCAAAAACCAAAAAAAAAAAAAAAGAATCATTTTATTCATTATTGAGCAAAATTTTGAGATTTTTTTGGTTTCACGTTATTTTGGGGCCTCAGGGGTTCTTCCTGACTCTGCATGGGGGATCACTCCTGGCAGGCTTGGGGGACCCTATGGGATGCTGAAGATGGAAGCTGGGTTGGTTTTGTGCAAGGCAAATGCCTTCCCTGCTGTATGATTAGCCATGTGTTTATAATGTTTACTGGGCACCAACTCCACAAAGTGTTGGATTCTGCTTCCACCATTGGGTGGTACCTGATTCTAGGGGATAAAAACAAGGGTCTGTGGAAGGCGGGGGGGGGGGGGGGGGGGCTTTTTGCTTTTTGGCTGGAACTGATGCTGAGACGTTGGACTTCAGTCTTGCCCACCGAATAAAGCTAATATTTCCACAAGCCTGACTGTCTTCGAGCTTTTTACCCGCCGCTTCACCTCGGAACCGCTGGCAGAGGCCTGCTCCAAGCTGGAGGGGAAAGACCTCATCCTCCATCTCTCCATCAGTCAACCTCTTCAGGGGCTGACTTGCAACAACAAAGAATTGCTCTTTAGGGCCCAAGCAATAGCACAGCAGGAGGGATTTGCCTTGCAAGAAGCTAATCCACTGAGTTTGTCAGGAGTAACCCCTGAGCACTGCCTGGTGTGGCCCCAAACAAACAACAAAATATTGCTTTTTATCTTTATAATTGCTTTCTTTTCTTTTCTTTTTTTTGGTTTTCGGGTCACATCCGGCAGCACTCGGGTTACTCCTGGCTCTACACTCAGAAATCGCTCCAGGCAGGCACAGGGGACCATATGGGATGCAGGAATTCGAACCACCAACCTATTGCATGCAAGGCAAACTACTTACCTCCATGCTATCTCTCCAGCCTCCCCCTCCCCTCCTCCCCCCTTTTTTTTTTGATGGGGACCATACCTGGTGATGGTCAGGGCTTACTCCTGAATCTGTGCTCAGGAAGGCTAGGGGGGATTGTATGGGATGCTGAGGATCGAACCCTGGTTGGTCTTGTGCAAGACAAACGTCCTTCCCTCTATGCTATCACTCTGGCCCCTCTTTCTGATTTCTTTGTCTGATGTAGAATAATAGTGCTTGCCTGGTTTTCACATCTATTTGCATTCTTTGATCTTTCTTTTCAACTTATCTGTGCTATTTACATTGCTCTGTATCTTTAAACTTCTTGTAAAGTTCCCTCCCCAAACACACTCCCTCCCTCCCTCCCTCCCTCCCTCCCTCCCTTCCTCTCTCTCTCTCTCTCTCTCTCTCTCTCTCTCTCTAATTGATCGGCAAGTTTATTATGTTTTATTATTATTGAGACCATCTGCCTGGGCTTCATTGATTTATTCAGGCCTAGATCCATTATTTACAGTATCTCAACCCCACCCATGCCCAGATTTCTCCTCCTGGCTCCTTGTTCTTTATCTTTCTGTGCTGTTTTGTGGGCCCATTCCTTCTTTCTGGGGGTCTTGTCTTTCTCTCTGAGGTGACTCATCCTGCTGTTTACCCTTAATTGACTTTGGATTCCAAAGAAGGACTCTGAGGTTTGGAGAGGTACTCAGGAAGGCTTTTGTTTTGTACCTGGCCAACCTGGATTGGACCCACAGCAACGCACACAGTTCCCAGAGCCCCTTTCAGGGTCATTCCTGAGCACAGAGGCAGGAGTAAGTTTGGAGCACAATTCACAGGGTGATACAGCCAGGGGTAGCCCAATTTACCCCCCAGAGAGTTCTGTAAAATTCCATTTTGGTTGGGGTTGGAATGATAGCACAGTGCTAGAGCATTTGCCTTGCACACAGCGACCTGGGACAAACCGGGGTTTGATCCCCAGCATCCCATATGGTCCTCCAAGCCTGCTAGGAGCAATTTCTGAGCATAGAGCTCAGAGTAACCCCTGACCACTGCTGCTGTGTGTGACCCAAAAAACACCAAACAAATTCCATTTTGGCACAATCAGAGCTAGAATAATGCAATGGGGCATCTTTGGGGGGGGGGGTGTCAGAGCCTCCAAACCAGCTCAGGCAGGTCACTTCAACTGGAAGGAGGGGTGGGGATTATACAAAGCTTTGACATTCCTTCTAGGGGCCTGCCGGCCTGGAGAGATAGCATGGAGGTAAGGCATTTGCCTTGCATGCAGGACAGTGGTTTGAATCCCGGCATCCCATGGATCCCCCGAACCTACAAGGAGTGATTTCTGAACATAGAGCCAGGGGTAACCCCTGAGCACTGCCAGGTGTGACCAATAAACAAAAACAAAAGACATTCCTTCTACTTACAGTCCAGAGACCTTACTGTTTGTTCTGTCCTGATTAATAGAAGTTTTAGGATTGATTTCTTTTTTATTTTTTGGTTTGTTTTTGTATTTTGGCAACACCCAGCCATGCTCAGGAGTTCCTCCTGGCTCTGTGCTCAGAAATCATTCCTGACAGGCTTGAGGGACCCTATGGGATGCCAGGGATTGAACCTGGGTCAGGTGTGTGCAAGGCAAACGCTCTCCCTCCAGTGCTCTCACTCAGGGCTCTAGAGACGATGCAGTTTTCAGGATGCAAATACCCCAGGACAGGACAGGGTACCAGCTGAGACCTCCCAGGGCTTCTGCCAGCCCCCAAATTCAAATCAGTCCATTGAAGGACCAGGCTGGATCTGCTGCCTCCACCTGCTTCTGGCCAAGGACAGTCAGGAGGCCCTGCACCCCCACTGCTCCCCAGAAACTGAGGCTGCAAAGGAGCACGCCAACCTATCTTGCTCATCCCTGAGCCTGTCCCCCAGCCTCTGTCCCAGCGTTCCCCCAACTTCCTCACCCACACTGGGGTCAGAGGCACCCCACTAAATCTGACTGTGAGCCTTGCAGACAAAAGCCTGTCCAGTCACAGGAATGGAACCTCATTTTTCAGAAGGGACCCCACTAACAACATCTGCCATGGGCAAATCTCAGGTCCAACTCCCAAACCAGGAACACCTGCCTCTGCGCTCTGGGGTCATTCCTGGCAGTACTCGGGTGACATAGGGGAAGCTGGGAATCTAAACCGGGTTGGCTGGAGCCTTATAATGGTGGGATTCCTAAAGCCCTGTCCTCTCTGGGCCAGAGCACCTTCTAGAACGTGCCTGTCTTCCTAGCCATCGGGCTCTGGGCCTTTGCTCAGCCCACAGAGCTTTTCTCCCCGAAACAGAGTCCAGGCGCGGGACCTGGCTTCCAGAAATGTCTTTCTGGAGAAGCGTCGCTTAAAGGCATCTTCCTGCTGAAGTGTGTCACCAAACCATCACAGAGGCCCTGGATGCTGTTGCTATAGTGACGGGCCTGGCCCCACTCTTAATTTGGGAGAAATAATGCTGGCTGAGGCCGCCCCTCAGCAAGAAGCTGAGGTCACAATGACCATTGTCCCTGCCGCAGTCCTGACTGGAGGAAGCAAGGTGGGATGTGGGCGATGGGGCGCAAATACAGAATGAGGACAGAGGTCTGCGGTTTGACCCTCGCTCCTGGGGACCCTCACCCCCATGTGGATGGTGCCTGTAAACCTGTCTATGCCCAGGAAAGAACTTGGGGTGCCCTGAAAGCCAGCATGTGGGTAGAAGGCAAAGTGGGGGCTGTGTAGTCTGCACCAGGGATGTACTGGGTGTCTGTTCCCAGGACACACAGCCAGGTAGGGGGTAATGGAATCCTGCCTGTGACCCTGCTGGGATGGGCTGGCGGGGGTGGGGGGGCAGAAGGGGGCCCCACTTTCTTAGATTCAGAGCAGTAGCCCCATCCAAGGCTCAGCACCAACCCACTGCTGACCCCACAGACCAGGACAGCAGAAAAGAAAGAGGCCAAACTAGTTGTTGTGACCTGGTGTCAGGCAAGTTCTGGCACCTTGTCTTTGTTTTTTGTTTGTTTGTTTGTTTGTTTGTTTTTGGGTGACACCCGGCAGTGCTGGCAGTGCTCAGGTGTTACTCCTGGCTCTGCACTCAGAAATCACCCCTGGCAAGCTAGGGGACCATATGGGATGCCGGGAATCGAACCAGGTCCCTCCTGGTCGGCCGCATGTAAGGCAAATGCCCTACCGCTGTGCTATCTCTCCAGTCCCCCACCTTGTCTTCTTTCTCTTCTTCCCCACTATTTCCTCCCAATTGAGGCCTTCCAGAAGTTCTGGAAATTTCCATCCTCCCCACCTAGGGCTCTGCCCTCTAAGAAACTTCTGCTATCTCCAGGTCCACTAGGTAGGAAAGGGGCAGGTGAGGGGGTCCCCAGTCTTCAGCTGGGCCTGGAACCTCCCGCATAAAACAGGAAAGACCTTTGGCTCAGCTAATCGGGAGCTGCAGGAGGGATGGCAGCCCTCGGGGGCTCATTTCCCTTGCAAATGTCTCCGCAGTGGCTCTGAGCTGTTTCCTCTTTACCGCCTCATCAACACTGCGGGGCGGCTGAGCTTCTGTTGGGCACATTTCAATTAACTCCAGGAGTCCTAGGTAAACATCTGAGGCCAGCAGCGGGCACCTCGACCCGGGCACTCGGACCCAGCACTACCCCAACCCCACAGCCTTCAAGGTCCAGGAGATGGGGGCTTCCCTCCCCAACAGGTCATTCGTCCCTTTTTAAGGTTCATGCCTTCCTCCAACCCAGGCCAGCCAGAGAGCAAGACTTTGGCAGGGCCTTGCTGGGGACTATGGACACAGGGGTGCAGGCAGTCAATCTGCGCAAATACTGGGGTGCATTTAGGGTCAGCGAACCTGGGTCAGCCATATGCAAGGCAAACTCTCTCCCCACTGAAATATAGCTCCAAGCCAGCAACCAAGTAGGGTTATATTTTTTTGTTTGTTTGTTTTTGTTTTTATTTTTGAGTCACACTCGGCAGTACTCGGGTTACTCCTGGCTCTATGCTCAGAAATCGCTCCTGGCAGGCTCAGGGGAACAGAAATGCCTTACCTCCATGCCGTCTCTGACCATGGAGGGTTTTAAATCAATTAATTCATGTTGGGAGCTACAGCGGGTGGTGTTCAGGGCTGACTCCTGGCTCTGCACTCAGGAATCAGTCCAGGCAGGGCTCAGGGGACCCTATAGGGTGCCGGGAATAGAACCCTAGTCAGCCACATGTACGGTCAATGCCCTGTCCCCTATACTATCACCCTAGCCCCTGCATTCTGCTCTTTCACTGGAGAAAACAGATGACGAGGCTGGTCACCCCAATGAACCATCCTGTGCCCCATAGCCCCTGAGCACGGTGCCTCTGTTCTGAAAGAGGTCACAAGGACAGAGACCCTCAGAGCCTCCCCCTTGCCCCACCAACTGAGGCCCCCATTTTGCTTACTTTGCATCCCAGGGCCTTCCAGCAGCTCACCCCACTGCCTGGGTGCAGGATGGCCCCTGCCCTGGGAACCTCATGGGCTGGATGGGCTGGGACAGGTATCAGTTCTCTGGCCTGTGGGTTCCCCTCCCCATCCCAGATTTCCCCGAGCCCACTCCACCCCCACTGGCGAGGAGGAGGTCCCTTTGAGACCGCTCGCACTTTTTCATTAATTTCTATTGAATAATTAAAACTAGGAAATGAATCTTCTCAGGCGAAACCTGAGCTGCTGAGGGTGCGCTTTGGGACTGTGGTATCGGGGAGCAGGAGCACACGCCAGCGAGCCCTTCTCTGGGGCAGACGAGCGATCTCCAGCATCCCTTAGGGCCCCTCAACCGACTAAGTCTACCAGAACTAGTTTCTGAACACAGAGCCAGGAGTAATGCCTGAGTGTCGCAGGGTATAGCACAAAAACCATAAACCAAACCAAACAAACAAACAAACAAAAAACCCTCTTCTTTATCTTAGGTCACACCTGGTGGTGCTCAGGGTTACTCCTGGCTCTGCGTTCAGCATGAGGCACTGGGGACCTAAAATGGGTCAGTCATGTGCAAAGCAAGCGCCTGATCCGCTCTGCCGTCCCTCCAGGTCCCTGGAAAATCGTTCTTGACAGACTGCCTTGCAGCCTGGCGTCTGCCGCTTCTCCAGCACTACCCTTCTCCAACACTACCCGATGCTCAAATCTCTGTAGAAGTTGGGCCTGGCTATTTTTAGCAGACTGAGCCGGGTGATGGGGTGATTCAAGGCTGCCTGAACGGTGGGGACAAGCTCCGAAGTCAGCCTGGAGGTGGCGGGCAGCCTTCTTCTCCTGTTAGAGCCTGGTGCTGAGTGGGTCCAGGGACCCTGCAAGCCCGTGTTGGGGATACTCTTAGAATAAGGGGAACTGGGCCCGGAGAGATAGCACCACAGCGTTTGCCTTGCAAGTAGCCGATCCAGGACAAAGGTGGTTGGTTCGAATCCCGGTGTCCCATATGGTCCCCCGTGCCTGCCAGGAGCTATTTCTGAGCAGACAGCCAGGAGTAACCCCTGAGCACCGCCGGGTGTGGCCCAAACAAAACAAAACAAAACAAAACAAAAAAAAGAATAAGGGGAACTAAGGCAACAATCCCATATCTCAGTCCAGGGCTGGAGAGGGAATAGAGAAGCAGGGAGAGAGTTTGCCTTCCACCCTCCCCATCACATAGGGTCCTCTGAGCACTGCCAGGAATGATCCCTGAGTGCAGAGCCAGAAGTAACCCCTGAGCACTGCCACGTGTGGCCCCAAAGCCAAAAAGTAAAACAGCAAAAAACAAAAAGACTGAACAACAAGAACCCCAAATCATTGTCCCCTGGTTGCTCTGGGGATAAAGAGGGATCTGCCTGCAGCCCCTCAAACACAGGCCACGAAGTGCTTTATGGCTGGGGTCATTTGATCCCCAGAGAAATTGTAAACCATCTGATTCATGGTGATCCCACCCAGTGCTCACATGCTGTGTGACCTTGGGCCGATGCTGGAGTCTCTGTGCTATTTTTCCTCAGCTGTATCATGTGTAGCCATGCGGGGCAGCAGGACTCATGGGCCCGACAAGGGTACCTTATTTTCTGGTTTTCAGGTGCCTGGCCAGGCTGCAAGAGGGAGACATGCTAGAGCTCCAGGTTCCAGGTTCAAGGATCCAGGGCAGGGAGTGTGAGGGACCACGTTGGCTGCCCCGGCAATGTGGCTAGAGTTACTTCCTGGGTGCTCCATCAATCCCCACCCCCAGTCTCCCAGGAAAAAGCTGAGAAACAACCCAGCAACCCTCATTCCACACATCGCGATAAAATATTTATTATTTAAGAAATAAATCTTTAAAAAAGAGAGGAGAGTATCTCTATTGCTTTCCCCGGCAGGGCAGTGCTGGGGACAAGGAGCCTGGGGGGTGGAGTGTCACCGAGGCCCCAGGCCCAGAGAAGGGTCCATCCCCCATGTGAGCATCTGATGTGAGTGTCTGTCCCCTGGCAGGGCGGGTCTGGTGGGGGCAGAATGGTGGGGGGGACAAGAAAGGGTCAGAATGGGAATGGAGGGTGGCAGTGATTCCGGGGCCTGACCAGGTCAATCAGGCCGGGCTGGGGTGCAGGCGAGAGTGGGGGACAGGCAGGCCACGGGGACAGGGTGCAGCGGTGAGAAGGGAGCCAGGAACCCGCAGGTCACTGGGTCCCCCCCCCTCCGGCTGAGGGAGATGTTGGGGGAGCAGAGATGAGGCCCCGGGACTCTCCCAGGCTGGACGGGTTGGGCAGCTTTGGAGAGGTCTGGGATCCAAGTCATGCCAGGGGGTGCAGGAGACGCCCCGAGAGAAGATTGAGACAAGCAGGAGGAGGCCCGGTCTGGTTGGCCCTGTGCCCCCCCAATTGTCCGAGGGGGGAGGGCCTCTGGCAGGCAGGAGGGTGGGGCGAGGAGGAGCAGGTGCAGGGACCCCCTCTGGCCTGCCGGGCCCTGCCCCTTCTGTCTACAACCCCAGCTGACCCTCACGGGGTTCTCCGCACCCAGGACCGTTTCCTGCGCCACGGGGCCAGCTCGAACCCAGGCTCGGGCACGGCGAGGGTCCAGGCCTCCGTCCCCCCCCGAGCAAAGCCGGGGGGGAGCCTCCGATCGCCAGCGCGGGGCGAGGACTCACAGGCAGTCCCGACACAGGGCCACCTGGCCCCGGCGGAAGTCCCGGCACGGGCACAGCCGGCGGTACTTGGTGCTGGCGCCCGCGCAGCTGAACAGCAGGGCGTCCTTCTGCAGGAAGCACTCCTGGCCGGGCTGCGCGAACGCGGGGTACAGGTGGCTCATCTCCGACTCGGTGCTGTCACAGGGCACCTGCAGCCTGGAGGGGGACGGGAGGGGCGGGGCTAGGCGAGAACCACGCCACCTCCAGGCCACGCCCACGGATCTGCGCCACCTGGTTGGCCTCATCAGTCCGCTTGGCCCCGCCCTAGCCCCACCCACTCATTCAGTCCTTTCAATTCTGCCCCAGCCCTCGTCTTTCCAGGCCACGCCCCTCCCAAGGCCCCGCCCCTTATCCACTAACCCACCAGGCCCCACCCACCCTCGAGGCCACGCCCCATTCGCTAGGCCCATCTCACCCCAAGGCCCCGCCCACTCCCTCTCAAACCACCGCCATTAGGCCACGCCCATCCTTATAAGCCCCGCCCCTCCATAAGCCACGCCCCTTGATCCGCCAATCCACCTGACCAGCTACTTCTCTGGGCCTAGCCCCACCCTCGAGGGCCCTGGCTCCACCCACCAGTCATATTGGCCCCGCCCCATCCACTAGGCCCCGCCCTCACAAAAACCCGCTTACTCTCAGCCCCGCCCATCGGTTGACCACGCCCTCATATAGTCTCCACCCCTTAGTCGTTAATCCACCTGGCTGGCCACTTCTCTCTGTCTAGCCCCACCCTTGGCCCCACCCATCAGCCATCTTGGCCCCGCCCCAGCCTGACCACGCCCCGCCCCATCCTCCTGGCTCCTGCCATGAGTGTCCAGATCGCTGAATCTGGGCCCTTGCAGGGAAAAAGGAGGACCCCAGGGGCACAGGCCCACCCCACTGAGCAGGAGGGACGTGGGCAGCTCTCACCGCCCAGGCCGTGAGGCAGGATGGGCGCTAGGAGGGGCAACACCCTGGACCCAGCACCCTGGACCCCACCCCATGAGGGGTGCACTCACATCTGGAAGGCCGCGTGGCTGTTGAGGAAGGGGAAGAAGGCCGGTTCGCAGACCAGCCCGTGGTCCAGGCAGGCGTCGGTGCAGGCCCGGCCCTCGGCCGCCAGCCAGGCCCGCAGGGAGCGCTCGGGTGGCCAGGCCCCGGGGGTCAGGCTGGCGTTCTGAGCCCACTCCAGGTGGCTGGCGTTGGGGGACAGCACCAGGGGTCCCTGCAGGGCCGGTGCTCCTGCGGGCGTAGGGCTGGGTGCAGCGCAGAAATCCTGCCCATGGGGAAATTGAGGTTAGATGGGGTGCCAGAGGTTAAGAAGAGGGGAACAGCCTGGAGAGATAGTACAGCGGTGTTTGCCTTGCAAGCAGCCGATCCAGGACCAAAGGTGGTTGGTTCGAATCCCGGTGTCCCATAGGGTCCCCCGTGCCTGCCAGGAGCTATTTCTGAGCAGACAGCCAGGAGTAACCCCTGAGCACCGCCGGGTAAGGCCCAAAAACCAAAAAAAAGAAGAGGGGAACACAGGGAAGGGCAATAGGATCTGGCCCCCTCTGCTCTGCCCCGTCTCACAGGTGGATTCAGGGATTTCTTGCCTATCAATGCAAGTATCCATCCCATGCTTGACGGTCAGTCTGTCCTGCCTGCTGGGGTTCCTAGCCTGAGTTTTCAGGGTACAGTTGTGCAGAGACTGAGCACAAAAACCACCCCACTGGGCCCTGTGCTCCCGGCCAGACACCCCCAACACCTCTGAGCCTGGACACTGGGCTCTTAAGGACTCCCCTGGAAGGTGGTGGGGCACAGGCCTCACCTGGACATGCCTGGCCCGGGGCTCTTCTAGGCTGAACCAGATCTGAGCTTTGTTTGGGCTTGGGGGCCACACCCTAAAGTTCTCAGATCGGGGTGCAGGACCTTCTACATGCAGAAGTCTCAGGCCTCACCCTGTGGCGACACGGATGGTGCCCCAGCCCTTACCTGGTGCTGGATGTAGGCGTGCAGGCGCTCCAGCATGCCCTCACTCGTGAACTCGTAGGGCAGGTATGGCTCCACCTGTCGGCCAGGAACTAGGCTTGGAGGCGCACTGGGCACTTATCTGGCCAGCGGGTGCTGGCTGGAAGGTTTGGTGGTTCTTGTACCCTCACCCAGGGCTCCTCCTGGCCACTCCCCTCTCACTCCTCACACAGCCACCCACCCAGATGGTGCCCTTAGCCCCTGGTGGGGGCCACCATCTCCAGGAAGTCTTCCGGCTCCCCTCATCACTGCGATACTTCCCAGCCCTCTTCCCAGGGACACCTGTGTCACCCTTTCTGTGTCCCTCAGGTCCCTGCTCCCATCTGTCATCATCGTCACAATACACTGATTGTGACGTCCTGGCTACTGCCTGTCTGTGTCGCTGGGACCTTTGATGGCCCAGGGCCACACAGATGGCCTCGGGGCTGCAGGGGACACCCTCTGCACTGGCCCCAACTAGCCCCTCCCTCAGGGAGCCCCTCTGGAGTGCTGCTGATGTCCAGGCCTCGGGCAGGCGCCTTGGACACAGCACCCCACTGGGTCCCATCCCAGACGTGAGCTGGTCCCACACAGCCATCTCCCAACCTACAGGATCTTGTGCCCAGAGGACAGAAGATGGGGAACCTCAGCCCACAAGAACTGAGCAGGCTGACTGTGGCCCTGCTAGGGCATGGCTGGGAGGTTGAGTCCCGGGTCCCAAATGTGCCAGCTGGGCCAGAGTAATAGGACAGTGGGGAGAGCATCTGCCTTGCATGTGACTGACCCAGGTTCGATTCCCAGAATCTCCTGGGCACTGCCAGGAGTGATTCTTGAGCAGAGTGAGGAGTCAGCCCTGAGCACCACTGGGTGTGACCCCAAAACAGACAGAGACAACCCCTCCAATGTCCCTCTATCTGCTTCACAAGCCCCCCCTGACATGTGATTCTAAGTGGGACCCCCCACGATTCTGGGTGAGACATCTCCTCCTACACATATACATGCAACACATACATAAATACATATACACATATGATTCTGAGTGAGACACCCCTACAATACACACATAAATATCGCATACACACATATATACTACACACGATTCCAAGTGAGACACCCCTGTACATACACACATAAAAACGAATGACTTCAGGTAGAGCACGATGAGTCCTGTGGCCAAGGGTCCAAGGCCCTGGCGAGGGGCCCAGCCACTGTCCCGCTGCCTATATGTGCTGCAGAGCCAGGCTGTGGAAGAGATCCAGGAGGGCAGCCACGAACCTGAGCACAGGGCACTATTCCCAGGGTGGCAGGAGCTGAGCATCATGTGGGGACAAGTGGGCGGGTCCCTCACCGCAAGTGGCCGCATCCCAGGTGAGATGCCAGTGGGTAAAGCCCGAGCCCAGGAGAACCGTGAATGTTTCTGGGGTTTGGCCCCTCTGGGGGGTGCTGCTGCCTCCCCACAGGCCCTTCTGACCCTTGCACACCCTCAGGCCCTGCCATGTCCTTAAATCTCTCCTCTAATAGTCACTGGGGCAGCCGCCCACCTGCGCCCCGGGGGGTTCCCAGGGCAACAGACACAGGGGTGTCCAGGAGCTTCTGAAACATCAGGGGGGATGCTTGGGAGATGTCAGGGGTGCTGAAGACGGGTATGGATGGTTTGGGGTCCAACTGAAAGGGTGAAGGTTGACTTGGCTTTCTTCCCCCTTTGTTTTGGTATTTGGGTCTTACTGGGCAATGCTCATGGCTTCCTCTGGGCTCTGTGCTCAGGAATTACTTCTAGTCTGTTTTGGGGGCCCTAAGGAATATGGGGGATCAAACCTGAGTTGGCTGTGTGCCACGGCAGCACCCCCCCCCACAACCCGCCCCCACTGTGCTCCTGGACTTCCTGATTCTCTTACTAGCGTGATTGTTTAATTAGTCGATGCACGAAGTTGAACAGATGTTTGCGTTCAAGACTATCAAACAGAAAAGCAATCAGTACATTTTCCTCCACCCCAGGGGCTGGTCTGTCTCCCAGGCCGTGATTGCTACAGATTTCTCGGTGAGTGAACAGGGCTCCTGCGTGCGGAGACCGGGCCCGACACGTACTGACAAGCACACAGGAGACCCGATGCCACTGTGGCACAGAGACACACAGGTGCACACGTACACACACACAAGGGCATCCACAGGCACCCACGCTAGTTGTCCCAGCTTGCCAGGGGCTGTCTAGGGGCTACCACAGGGCCCACCTGGGTGCTGAGGATGGCCTGGAGGGCAGCCTCAAACTCGGCCGAGTCGTTGTAATCCACCGTCCACACATGAGGCTTCCCGATGAACTTCTCGGCGTAGGGGTGCTGGGAGAACACCTGGGGGGCACAGGCAGCTGCCACCCTGCCCGCCACCCGCACTTCCCCACCCTGGGGTGCCCCCCCACTCACCTCCCTGGACGTGGGTTTGCCCCTGAAGAACTCGTGATTGAGGGAGCTGTGGGGCGGCCTGAAGCGGGCCTGCAGGAACACGCAGCCGTTGGCGATGGCCTCCAGCGGCGCGGGGCCCTCGTAGGGGAAGCCGAAGCCCACGAAGAGCTGTGGATGGACAGGAGTGCCGGGCTAGGGTGGGACACAGCCTGGGAACCTGGGAAGCTGGTGAGGTGAGGCGGGACATCTGGGGCCAGGCAGTGGACAGTGTGGGGAAGGAATGCAGTGAGGGAGGAGGGGGTAAGTGAGTGGGGCCCACTGGGAGGGGCATGGAAGGGAAGGTCAGGCTAGTGAAGGGGTGCAGAGAGGAGGGTCAAGGTGGTATAGGGGTGTATAGGGAGGGTCAGGGAAGTGTATGGGTGTTTAGGGTAGGGTCAGGGCGGTGTAGGGGTGCAGAGAGGAGTATCCAAGTGGTAGCAGGGTGTGAGGGGCAGCTCACTTTGGCTTTGCGCAACAGCTGCTGGAACTCGGGCTGTGGGAGGAGGCCGTGGTTCCTCACGAAGGCCGGGACCTCGGGGGGGCCGCTGACTCTCATAGTACACCGTGCCGTGGATCTCCACGTACTTGTTCAGGAGGCCCAGAAACTTCTCCTTGCCCTGAATGAGACGGAGGCAATGGCGGCCCTGTTCTGGAGATCCAGGGCTAGGGTCAGGAGAGGTGAGGCTGCTGTGAGGGGCTCTGTCCTGGGGGCCATGAGGGGCTATAGCAGGGGTGGCGAACAAGTTGGACACAAAGAGCCAAAAGTTTAAACTGGGAGAGTCAGAGAGCCACACCACGCAGTGACCTGCCAAAACAGAACAAGACTCGCATATCATTTGAACAATAATCTATTCAACACATTGCATTTGGCCATTTTGAGTGAGGGTCAAAATCCTGCAGTGAGGGTGAGGGTGTGCTGCGTCCTCCACACTCAGAACTAATGGCAAATGTGACACAACATGTGACACACGGGTCCCCCCGCTTGCTGGCCCATGCAGTTGTTTCCGAGGGATGGGAGATGGGATGACGCAGCGAGATCTCTCCTCAGAGGTCCCTCCTCAGAAGCAGCAGAACAAGATCCAAACTTGGCAAAGAGCCACAGTATACAAAATAATGATAAGAGGCAAAGAGCCACATTCATTTTGGCCGGGAGCCACATGCGGCCAGCCACGTGTTCGCCACCCCTGGGCTATAGTCTTGGGGCTATTTTGGGAATCCACAAACACCTTCAAGTAGCACTTCTTGACCTACCAAACCCCAGGATCTCTAAGGACCCTAGGGGCTGTGCAGTTCTCTGGAGTTCAGATAATTCATCAATTCATCCTCATCAACCCATTGTTGCCTTCGCTCTCACCATCCGCCACCACCCACCCTGTCTACCCGCCCACCCATCTGTGCACACGCTCACCATCACCCATCACCCACCCTTCCATCATTGCCTCCTCTCATTGTCTGCCCACCGCCCACCGCGGCTACCCGCCCACTCATCCATACACAGACCCACCACCCATCTATCCATCCACAAATCCACCTACCAATCCCTTCCATCATTCTTCCTTCTTTCAATTCAATTCACTCATCATTCCATCCTCCTATGCTTCCTTCCACTCCCTACTCACCCACTCATCCATCTGTCCAGCCATCCACCACCCACCCACCATCCATCTCCTCCCACCCCCATCCACACAGTGCGTCTTCGGGGACAAGGTTCTGTGCCTGGAGCACAGCAGAGAGCAGACACAGGCACTCGTGGGACATCACAAGAAAAGTGTCCCCAGCCCAGCCAGGCTTAGCTATTTCCCATCCGAGGCCTCCAAATCTCTGCAGGCCGATGAATTGGAAACCAGCCCAGCCTGCGGGGTGTGGGGACAGAAGGATGGAGCTCCAGGGACAGCCTCCTAGTTCCCTAGTAACACAGACACAGGTAAAGTCTCGGTTTTCGGGGACAGAGGGGGCCCATGGTGGTGCAGTCCTGAACTGTGTCTGTGGTCATAAGAGTTTCTGGACTATGTCTGTTGTCAGGGCAGGGCTTTATCACTGGCTTCTAATCTTGTAGTTTTGCTGAGGTTATGTTCCAAAGGAAGGATCCCCCAAACTCAGGAGGGCTGGAGAGGGCCGGGTCCTTTCATGGAGGCCAGTGTCCCATGGACCCCAGAAAGACCCCAGCCACTGCATTGTGAGGTCTCACACAGGAAGGCCTGTCCAGGCTGAGGGCATGAACCCCAGTTTTATTTTGTTTTTGTTTTTTTGGTTTTTGGGTCAAACCCGGCAGTGCTCAGGGGTTACTTCTGGTTCTATGCTCAGAAATCGCTCCTGGCAGGCTTGGGGGACCATATGGGATGCCGGGATTCGAACCACTGTCCTTCTGCATGCAAGGCAAACGCATTACCGCTGTGCTATCTCTCTGGCCCAAACCCCAGTTCTTGAAGCACATAATCAAAGGACATATAGTCTCGCCAACAATTCCTGCTCTAAACTCAGGATACCTCCCTCTGGTGAGGGTACCCAGCTGATGATGTCCCCCACTTCTTGGTACCAGAAATCCCTCAGGACCTAAGGACTCCAAGGCCAATACCCAGTAGAGAAGGACATCGCTGACACCCTAAGACACGCACCCCTGAGTACCTCTGAGCCTGCAGGCAGGTGTTGGGGCAGCTGGCCAACTTGAGGGTCAGGACAAGTCACAGTTTGGGATGTCACCAGGCTGGGGCCCCCATGGTAAGGCTCTGAACCCCCTGTTAGAACTAGCCGAACAGGGGCCGGGAAGGTGGCGCTACAGGTTAGGTGTCTGCCTTGCAAGTGGATGGACCTCGGTTCGATCCCCCGGTGTCCCATATGGTCCCCCCAAGCCAGGGGTGATTTCTGAGCGCATAGCCAGGAGTAACCCCTGAGCATCAAACGGGTGTGGCCCAAAAACCAAATAAAATAAAATAAAATAAAATAAAATAAAATAAAAGAACTAGCCGAACAGGGGCTGCATCACTGTCTCAGGAGGAGGTCCTTTGGGGCTTCCAGGCCCTCAGACCCCCAGAAGTAAGAGTGACAGAGCAGCTTTCTCAGCCTCCGGAGATTTTGTCACTTGTTATAGTCCATTTCCGGAAGTCAAATGAGAAAAGAAAGAAAATTGAAGCCTTGGACGAGGTTTTCACAGATATGGACAAGCAGATTCTATAACTCATCTGGAAACACAAAAGGCCCAGAATAGGCAAAATACATTGGAAAGAGCAAGTGAGCAGACTGAGATGACCTGATTTCCAGCCTTATTATAGCACAGCCCTAATCAAGACGGACAGACACACAGACCAATGGGACAGAACAAAGTCCAGAAATAGACCACACATGTAGTCAACTGATGTATGAGAGAAAGGCACAGACATTTCAATGGAGAACAGTTTTTGCCTTTGTGTGTGTGTGTGTGTGTGTGTGTGTGTGTGTGTGTGTGTGTGTGTGTGTGTTTGTTGGGTCATACCCGGCGTCGGTGCTCAGGGTTTACTCTTGGCTGTCTGCTCAGAAATAGCTCCTGGCAGGCACGGGGGACCCTATGGGACACCGGGATTCGAACCAACCACCTTGGGTCCTGGATTGGCTGCTTGCAAGGCAAATGCCGCTGTGCTATCTCTCCGGGCCCAGAGAACAGTTTTTGCAATAAATATTCGTATGCAAAATTATCGTGAAAGAATAATTTCAGCCATTATTATAATTTATTAGCTTGGGGGCCACACCTGGTCGTGTTCAGGGCTCCCTCTTGGGCTCTGTGCAGGGGTCTCTCCTGGTGAGCTCGGGTGATTCCAAACCGGGTCAGCATGTGAGGCAAATGCCCTCCCTGCTATGCTCCTCAGCCCCTCCAGCCCCTAAGCCCCCTCCTTTTTGGTTTTAGTCCACACCCTCTGGCACTCAGGGGTTACTCTTGCTTTGTGCTCAGAAATTACTCCTGGAAAGCTCATATGGCTCATATGGCTCGAGGAACCATATGGGATGCCAAGGTTTGAACCCAGGTAGGCCATGCGCAAGGCAAACACCCTCCCCACTGTACTATTCCTCTGGCCCCATCAACCCATATTTGGTTTTTTTTTTGGGGGGGGCCACACCCGGCGGTGCTCAGGGGTGACTCCTGAGCCCCCATCAACCCATATTTAATATAATTAACGAAAGTTAAAAGTGGGACACAGGGGGCCGAAGTGGTGGCACAAGCAGTAAGGCATTTGCCTTGCACGTGGCTAACTTAGGATAAAACCTGGTTCGATCCCTCGGCGTCCCATATGGTTCCCAAGTCAGGAGCAATTTCTGAGTGCATAGCCAGGAGTAACCTCTGAGTGTCACCCAAAAACAAAACAAAACAGACAGACATTTCATGGATATGGAGAGTATTATGCTGAGTGAAATGAGTCAGACGGAGAGGGAGAGGATAGACATAGAATAGACATAGGATAGACATAGAAAAGACATAGGATAGACATAGAATAACCTTACTCATTTGTGATATATAAAAAAAAATAAAGACAGGGCCCAGAGAGATAGCACAGCGGCGTTTGCCTTGCAAGCAGCCGATACAGGACCAAAGGTGGTTGGTTCGAATCCCGGTGTCCCATATGGTCCCCGGTGCCTGCCAGGAGCTATTTCTGAGCAGACAGCCAGGAGTAACCCCTGAGCACTGCCGGGTGTGACCCAAAAACCAAAAAAAATAAATAAAAAAAAATAAAGACAGTATAAAAATAATACCCAGAGACAATAGAGACAAGGTCCAGGAGGACCAGTTCATGGTAGGAAGCTTGTCACAAAGAGCAGGGACTGCAGCTAGGGCAGAGAAGGGACCACTATGACAATGACAGCTGGAACTGATCACTCTGGACAAGAACTGGATGCTGAAAGGAGGGAAAATGATAGGCATGATACCCTTTAGTAACAAGATTGCAAACCACAGTGTCAAAAAGAAAGGGAGAGGGGCCAGAGAGATAGCATAGCGGTAGGGCATTTGCCTTGCATGCAGAAGGACGGTGGTTCGAATCCCGGCATCCCATATGGTCCCTCGAGCCTGGCAGGAGTGATTTCTGAGCCCAGAGCCAGGAGTAACCCCTGAGCGCTGCTAGGTGTGACCCAAAAACAAGAGAGAGAGAGAGAGAGAGAGAGAGAGAGAGAGAGAGAGAGAGAGTGGAAAAGTGGAAAAGTGGAAAAGTGGAAAAGTCTGTAGTCTGTCCCAGAGGCAGGCTGTGGGAGCACAGGAGGAAAACTGGGGACAATGGTGGCAGAAACTGTGCCCTGGTGAAGGATGTTGGACATTGTAAAACAAACTCAATCATGAACAACTTTATGAAAAAACCAACTGTAATGAACAAATTTGTAACCATGGTGTTTTTTTTAACCATGGTGTTTAAATAAAGTAATTATATATATTAGAATAAAAAGACATTTCAGGGCTGGAGAGATAGCACAGAGGTAAGGTGTTTGCCTTGCATGCAGAAGGACAGCAGAATCCCAGCATCCCATATGGTCCCCCAGCCTGCCAGGAGCGATTTCTGAGCATAGAGCCAGAGTGGCCCCTGAGCATTGCTGGGTGTGACCCAAAACAAAAACAAAACAAAACAAAACAACAACAAAAAAAAGGCTGGAGCAATAGCACAACAGGGAGAGAGTTTGCCTTGCACATGGACAACCCAGGTTCAATCGCAGCATCCCATAGGGTTCCCTGAGCCTGCTAGAACTAATTTCTTTTCTTTTTTCTTTTTTGTTTTTGGTTTTTGGGCCACACCTGGCGGTGCTCAGGGGTTACTCCTGGCTGTCTGCTCAGAAATAGCACCTGGCGGGGCCGGAGAGATAGCATGGAGGTAAGGCATTTGCCTTTCATGCAGGAGGTCATCGGTTCGAATCCCGGCGCCCCACATGGTCCCCCGTGCCTGCCAGGAGCAATTTCTGAGCCTGGAGCCAGGAATAACCCCTGAGCACTGCCGGGTGTGACCCAAAAACCACAAAAAAAAAAAAAAAAAAAGAAAGAAAGAAAGAAAGAAAGGAAAGAAAGGAAGGAAAGGAAGGAAAGGAAGGAAAGGAAGGAAAGGAAGGAAAGGAAGGAAAGGAAGGAAAGGAAGGAAAGGAAGGAAAGGAAGGAAAGGAAGGAAAGGAAGGAAAGGAAGGAAAGGAAGGAAAGGAAGGAAAGGAAGGAAAGGAAGGAAAGGAAGGAAAGGAAGGAAAGGAAGGAAAGGAAGGAAAGGAAGGAAAGGAAGGAAAGAAGGAAAGAAAGAAAGAAAGAAAGAAAGAAAGAAAGAAAGAAAGAAAGAAAGAAAGAAAGAAAGAAAGAAAGAAAGAAAGAAAGAAAGAAAGAAAGAAAGAAAGAAAGAAAGAAAGAAAGAAAGAAAGAAAGAAAGAAAGAAAGAAAGAAAGAAAGAAAGAAAGAAAGAAAGAAAGAAAGAAAGAAAGAAAGAAAGAAAGAAAGAAAGAAAGAAAGAAAGAAAGAAGGAAGAAAGAAATAGCACCTGGCAGGCACGGGGGACCATATGGGACACCGGGATTCAAACCAACCACCTTTGGTCCTGGATCGGCTGCTTGCAAGGCAAATGCCGCTGTGCTATCTCTCCAGGCCCTAGAAGTAATTTCTGAGTGCTGAGCCAGGAATAACCTCTGAGCACCACTGGGTGTGGCCCCCAAATCAAATAATAATTTTAAAAGGGGCCGGGCGGTGGCGCTAAAGGTAAGGTGCCTGCCTTGCCTGCGCTATCCTTGGACGGACCGCGGTTCGATCCCCCGGTGTCCCATATGGTCCCCCAAGCCAGGAGTAACCCCTGAGCATTACTGGGTATGGCCCAAAATCCAAAAAAAATAAATAAATAAAAAAAAATAATTTTAAAAGACATTTCAACTCAACTGTGATATGGGAATAAAGCCAGCATACAAACCATCTTCAGAATCAATAGTTTTGGGAGAATCACTGTCCTTGGGGACAAAATCAAGCCACTAACCTTCACTGAAGCCTGTCACTGCCTGTTGGAGAAACCACGATACACAAGCCAGAGCAAGCCAGCCAGGGACTGGCAGCTGTTGGGGAGGAGAATGAGGGCTCACGGAGCCGGAGGGGCTGGACAGCTGGAGCGGGATACCCGCACCCTCCCTTTGAATCAAACTCAGTTCTACACTGGCCTTACAGCACCCTCTGAACAGCCGCCCCACAGAAACACGGAGGCAGCCAGAGAAAAATGCCCAGCTCAAGACACCACCCAAAGCACCAGCCCAACATCACTGGTTTTCTTGTTTTGTTTTGTTTTGTTTGTTTTGGCTTTTGAGTCACACCTGGTGGCGCTCAGGGGTTACTCCTGACTCTGCTCAGAAATCGCTCCCGGCAGGCTCAGGGACCATATGGGATGCCAGGAATCAAACCACCATCCGTCCTGGATTGCTGCATGCAAGGCAAACGACCTACCACTGTGCTATCTCTCCAGCACCACTGATTTTCTTGGTGCAAAGATGAGTCCAGGAAGCCAGAGAATGTTTCCCTGAACCAGAATCCATCCCTCAGGCAGAGAACAGAGCTCTGAGAGCAAAGACCAAATAAGGGAATCAAATAAGAGCAGGCCTGGGGCCCACAGCCATAGCACAGCCGGGAGGGCATTTGCCTTTCACCCGGCCAACCTAGGTTCAATCCCCGGCATCCATAGGTCCCCTGAGCCTGCCAGGAGTGATTCCTGAGTGCAGAGCTAGGAGGAAAGCCTGAGCACTGCTGGATGTGGCCTCAAACCAAACCAGGCCCAAAGGGAAAGAAGAGGGCAATAGGGTAGCTGTGAGCTGAGCTGCTCAGAAACTGCCAGGGGTGTCCAGTGGACAGCAGTTGCAGGTTGGACACTGGCAGGAGCAACCCCCAAACTTAGAGTGGTGAGGTGTGCTAGGTGTGACCTCCCTCCAAAAACAAACTTCCGTAAGTGAAGAAGGCTGATTCCATCTGCAC
This sequence comes from Suncus etruscus, assembly GCF_024139225.1. Lineage (NCBI taxonomy): Eukaryota > Metazoa > Chordata > Mammalia > Eulipotyphla > Soricidae > Suncus > Suncus etruscus. Next base: position 205,705,430 of record NC_064848.1, on the reverse strand, counting down.
TGGAGCTCCTGCACCGAAGAGAGAGTGTTGGGGGAACAGTCTAGAAAGAGCTAGAAAGTCGTGAGGAACTGGCCAGACAAATTCACAGTCATGATGGTTGGTTATCGGGCACTGAGCAAGCTCAGAGGTGAAACCTAACTCCGGGAGCAGAGTAAGGAACAAATGTTCCAGCCCCCTAGTAACCACCCCCAGGTGACACTCCCCCAAATTACAGGGGCATATGTGCAGGCATGGACGCAAGCCAACCTATATGTCAAGTTTCGCAAAAATGCTCACTCGAGACCCACAGAGCTGAGCAAGACAAGAAAAAGAAAAAGAAAGAGACAAACGCTGCATCTTCTGCTGAATGTAAAGAACTGGGAACCCCAGAAGCAGTTTGTGGGGGTGTTCTGCGGAGGAAGGGGCCGTGGGGAGAGATGTGCCTCCAGGTATCAGATGAGTGGGGGGCTTCTGGCAATTCACAGCACTGCACGGCTGTGGCTGCACCCCACAAGCAGAAATAATGTGGTGATTAGCTTAAGGGGTCACCATCAGGGGGAAGTGGGGGTTTCCGTCTCTGTCATCCATGAAAGAGAAGAGGAAAATCCAGACATGGGGTGTCCAGAAGGTTCTCCCCAAAGCAAGGAGGGGTTTGGCCTGCCCCCGAGCCATCTGCACCCCCCGACCCAAACACTCAGGTTTGAATGAAGGCTGGACTCTGCCTTCCCCAGAACTCGACTCAGAGTCTGGTGAGGGGTGTGGAAGGCCTTGGGGCTTCCTGCTGCTCCCCTCAGGAAGTGGAGACTTCCCAGAAGCTGCACCCCTTCCTTCTCCTCTAAGCCACATCACACACCCCTCATCCCAACTCCTGTCCTCCTCCTTTTTCTGTCTAGAGAAGACACACATGTTTGGGGACACAGCTCCATGCCTTCCTACATTTCCTAAGTTCACCCTGTGGGCCTGTTTCATGACTGTGTTTTTGGTAAAATCACAGATGCTCCGTGTACCCCTCCTTCCCTTGCTAAGGGCATATAGCTCGCCTCCCGCCACCAGCTGGCCCCTCACAGATGCGCAAGGACCCCGTAACTGTGGCCCCAGGGAAGCTGCTGATGTTGGGCTGGGTCCAGCTGTCCTCCCACTGCCTTCCCAAGCCCTTGGAGTCAGAGGTTGGACACACTGGGACCCCCCTTTCCCGGGTCATCCCTTTCCCCTGGCTCTGAGCCCTGTATAGTGTGAGCCCAGAACATGTGGTGGCAGCCACTGTCATGGGGGTTCGGCCAGAAGAGACCCCAAACAGCACAAAGTGATCAGGGGCCAGAAGAGCACTTCGAGGGGTGCAGGGACCACTTGTGGTTCTGATCCACAGTTGGCAGGAGTGGTGGACCAAAAGTGAGGGTTCTTGAGCCAGAAGGTGGGGGTGTCACAGGGGAAAAGTGCCAGGAGACCCTGCAGTCCCAAGGTCCAGAACAGACAGGAAAACCAGCTCCAGACAGTCAGAGATGCTGTAAGGATGTGGGGATGGGGGACCTCCCTTACACACAGCTGACCCGGGTTTGACCCCTGCACTCCAAATGGTTTCTTGGACCTGCTAGGAGCAACACCTAAGAACAGAGTCATGAAAAAGTCAGGTGTGACCCCAAAACTTTAAAAGAAAAAATGTGGGCCAGAGAGACAGCACAGTGGTAGGACCTTTGCTTTGCACACAGCTGATTCTAACACATGGTAGTTTGAATCCTGGCATCCCATATGGTCCCTTGTGCCTGCCAGGAGTGACTTCTGAGCACAGAGCCAGGAGTAACCCCTGAACGCCACTGGGTGTGACCCAAAAACAAACAAAAAAATGAAAAGAAAAGAAAAAGAAAAAATGAGGGGCTGGTGTGGTGACGCTAGCCATGAGGCCTCTGCCTTGTGCTTGCTAACCTAGGATGGATCGAAGGTTCAATCCCTCAGTGTCCCATATGGTCCCCCAAGCCAGAAGCGATTTCTGAGCGCATACCCAGGAGCAATCCCTGAGTGTCACTGGGTGTGGCCCCAAAACTAAAACCAAAAAAAAAAGACAACTGGTTTCCGAAGCGAAGCGTAGGGTCTCAGGGTGACAGGGTCTCAGCTTTGGGGCGTGATCGATGGGTCTCTACCTACAACTCTACATTCACAGTGGCACCGGCCTGGGGGTGGGAGGAAGCCCAGGTTATGGGGAGAGGAGGGAGGGATGCTGAGGGACCCGAGCACTCCTGAGTCTTTCACCCTGGGAGGTGTGTGTGTGACATTGTGAGAGAGTGTAATTGTGTATGATGCTGTATGAAGTGTGTGGTGCATGTAAGACTGTGTGGTGTGAGTCTGTGAAGTGTGTGGTGTGTGTGTAATGTGAGTGTGTGAAACTGTGACTGTGTGGTGTATGTGAGGTGGTGAGAATGTGTGTGGTGTGTCAAGTGTGTGAGGCTCTGAGAGTGTCCCCTCACTGTGAAGGGGTATTTGGGGTAGCCCACCCAGAGGAGAGGGGGTCCAAATCTTAGGGCGGGGGGTACAGACTGGTCAGACAGGTGTAGCTCAAACAGCCTGGGCCTGCCGATCCTGGGCCAACTCTGAGACTCCTGAGGGGCCTGGAGTCTCGGTCCGTCCACCTGTGCTCCTGGATGAGGCCCTCAGGGGCTGGGCCGCATTTTGGGGCTCACCTTCCAGATGCTCGCCTCCTTGCCATACACCACAGCCATGCCGCCGCTCTTGCCACCCGCCACCAGCCGCTTCTCGGAGCCACTCAGTTCCTCTAGCACAAAGCCCATGAAAGAGTTGTCCGGGGTGTGAGCTGCGATCACATAGGGGATCAGTGGGGGGGTAGGAGGGCCCCCCTCCCAGACTCTTCCAGAGCTACAGGGCAGAAGAGCCCCCTCCCAGCTATTTTCAGGTGGGGAAACTTGAGGCATGAGGCACTAAACACAGCCACACGCTTCTTCCCTGGTTGACTCAGCCCAATATCTGGCTCCTGGGGCCGAAGCGATAGCACAGTGGGAAGGGTACTTGACTTGCAGGTAGCTGACCTGGGTTCGATCCTGGCATCCCATAGGATCCCCTGAGTCCTCCAGGAGTGATTCCTGAATCCAGAGCCAGGAGTGACCCCTGAACACTGCTGGGGGTGGCCCAGAAATCAAAACCAAGTCAGTTCTGCCCCTCTTGATTCTCCCTGAAAGTGCAAGGTCAGCACTGTCCCTGCTAAATCATTGCACCAGGCCCGTCAGGGAGTGAGGGTCCTGGGGAGAGGGGTCCCCATGCTCTTCCCCAAGCCCCAGACCCCTGCACCTGCTTCTCTGTTCATCTGGGGGAGAGAGACAGACAGAGAGACACAGAGAGATCCGGATCCCAGCCCCAAGCCCTGCACCACTCCTGGGGCCACTCACGGAACATGGTCATGAACTGTTTGGGCTGAAGGTTCCAGTAGCCCCAGCTGGTGCGGTAGCCATGCAGAGTGGCGTATTCCTCATGGTTGTAGGCTGGCTCCGTCCCGAAGGTGTCAATCACCCGAATCCGGCACCTGCTCACGGGTGGGGGACCAGGGAGCCCTTCAGCCCAGCCCTTCCAGACCAGGGGTCTCTGGGGTCTCTGGGCCAGCTCTCCTTTGCCCCGTGGGGAGCTCTGCCAGCTCACAGCCGCCCTAAACCCAACCATGAGCTCCCACACCACCGTTAGCACCACCCAAAGGAGCTGGGAGAGGGGGTCCTGAACTACTGCCCCTCGGGGTACCCTGGCCGGAAGAAGTGGATGAGTGGGGTCGGAGAGATAGCATGGAGGTAAGGCATTTGCCTTTCATGCAGGACGTCATCAGTTCAAATCCCAGCGCCCCATATGGTCCCCCGTGCCTGCCAGGAGCAATTTCTGAGCCTGGAGCCAGGAATAACCCCTGAGCACTGCCGGGTGTGACCCAAAAACCACACACACACACACACACACACACAAAAAAAAAAAAGTGGATGAGTGGCTGAGCTGAGCCCCTTGGACTGATGTGGAAGGGCCAGAAATGCTCGAAGCCCCCCTCACTGGGCTCCTGCTGACCTATCGGACCTTTTCCTTTTTTTTTTTTTTTTTTTTTTTTGGTTTTTGGGCCACACCCGGCAATGCTCAGGGGTTACTCCTGGCTGTCTGCTCAGAAATAGCTCCTGGCAGGCACGGGGGACCCTATGGGCACCGGGATTCCAACCAACCACCTTTGGTCCTGGATCGGCTGCTTGCAAGGCAAACGCCGCTGTGCTATCTCTCTGGGCCCTTCCTTTTTTTTTTGAGCCCTCCATCCTATCTGCCTGGGCACCCCTGGGAGTGGGCGACCAAAGGACACCTCCAAGATCCCAGAGGACCCCCCCCATTTTTATCTAGCGTCCTTGCCCATGACCCAGAACTGCCTGAGGCCTGCAGATCAGACTGTCCCCAGAGGAGGGTGCGCCCAGAGAACCCGCATTAATAATAAAAGCAATAACGCGGCCTGTCACCTTTTTCTAATAAAATCATGCGGGATAGTCAGTGAGGCTGGCACAAAGGTAATATATAGCGGGGCTTGCAGTGTAAAATGAAACCTTGGATGCGGCTGGCTACAGAGACGGGGTGGGGGTGTCCAGTCACCCCAGCAGGGGTCACAACTGAGACGGGCCATGCCACCCTCTGGGGCCCTTGTATGATGAGAAAGGTGGGGGCGAGAGTGGGCAGTGCCCGCTCCAGAAGGCAGTGACAGCCAGAGCATGAGGAGGAACACGGGGTGGGGGGCTGCGTGTCCCCCCTCCCAATGTCCCCACCCATGTCCCTCCCCACTCACCGGTACTTCTTGAAGGACAGTCCCATGTGCTGTCGCATCTGCTGTAGGCCGTGGTAGTCGGTGTAGATGAGGTCGAAGGGCAGGGGCACGGTGAGCGGGCAGTTCCCCCGGCCTGGCGGCACCCCTAAGTTACTGAGAGAGGGGTCCTTCAGGGCCTGAGCTCCAGGAAACACCCCTGGCTTCCCACCTGTGCACCCGAGTTTCTGGAACCCAGGAGAAGCACCTAGGGAGGAGCCTCTCTGGGATGGGAGGTGGCCGTACAGAGCATGAGAGGGGGAGTCTGAGATGTCCGGGACTGTCCCCTCTCCCCACTTCCAGGGGGACACAGAGCCTCCTGTCCACTTATCTTCTCAGCCAGGAAGAGCCCCCAAGTCCCTACCCCAGAGGCTGCACCTGAGCCCGGCTGGACGGCCCCCTGGACAACCCATAGGCCAACCCATGAGGTCCTGTGTGGGACCAGACAGGGGTGTTGAGTGCCCAGGCCCCTCGGGGGATCTGGGGAGGTCCTGGAGGCCTTGTCCACCCTGCCCAGTCCACAAATTCTCCCAGGCCCTCCGGCACTTGGGGACCAGAAGGGCTGACAGGCCCATTTGTGCATAGGGCAGGGCTTGTGCCTTTTCTCCATCACCTGGAGTGCAGGGCAAAGGGAAGCCCACCATTACTCCTTCCGACCACAGGGTCCTTGCTCCGCCCCCAGAGGCCACGCCCACTGATAACCACACCCACAGACAGCCACGCGCAGAACCAGCCTCCCCTGGATGCTCCGCCCACAAGCCACATATCCCAGATGCTCCATCCACAAATAACCCAGCCTATAACAACCACGCCCACAAGGAGCCACGCCCCACCAGCCGCGCCCACAAGGAGCCCAGCCTATAAGTTACCTGACTGCCATGCCCCGCCCAACAAGACGCCCCACCCACCACAGGCCCCGCCCACGAATTACCACGCCCACTCCCAGCGCCAAAGCCCTGCAGCATCTCCCAGGTCTGCTAGGAAATTTCTTGCTCCCCATGGACTGAAACCCTCTCTCCAGCCTCAGCTCAGACTCCGGAGCCATCAGCTTTCCTGAGTCTGAAGGACCTAATGAGAGGGATGTGCCTGCTCAGCTCATGGTCGCAAGCCTGTCCTCCTCCGTCCAACCCTGGCCTGCCTGGCACCGGCACCCTCTCCCCCAGGGCCCGGATCCTGGGCATGAAGGGTATAGGAGGGTGGGTAACCTCTGGCAGGCCCTCCTGCCTAGCAGCAGACTTGGGCCCACCAAGGTCTACCACTATTGTCTCCTGAGATCCTCCCAGGTCCCTGAAGCTGGGGTGGGGACCTCGCAGAGGGAAGAAGCCACCCAAAGCAGAGGAAGGCTCTTCTGGCCATGCACTGGGCAGAGTCCAAAGGAAACACAGGGCTGGAGTTCCAACCCCTACCAGAGACTCAGGGCTCTCCCACAGTGGGCCTGTCTGGAGATTGATCGATCCCCACTTCCCCCTGCACAGAGCTGAGCTGTCACCTCCAGTGAGTGGGGGCAGGGTGCTGCGGAGTGAGGGACACCCCACAGATCTCTCTGCTGCTCCCACCTGCCTTGTACCCATCTTACATACAGTTCATTTCTTTTTGGTTTTGGGGCCACACCCAGCGGCGCTCAGGGTTCCTCCTGGCAAGTCAGGGGACCCTATGGGACGTTGAAGATTGAACCTGGGTTGGCCACATTCAAAGCAAACTCCCTCCCCTTTGTGCTGTCGCTCAGCCCTCCCCAGCCCATTTCTATGACAAATGTCTTCTCCCCACTCAGAGGTCACACCCTCCTTCCAGCCTTGCACCCCCTTTCTCCACTCTGTCCCCTTCTCCATGGCCGGCATCGCTTCAACTCTGTGGTCTTCTAGCACTACCCTTTCTCAGGGCTCAGCCCTCGAGCCCTGTCCCGCCTTTCTGCAATCCAAGAGCCAGATAGGAAGCAGGGCCAGCCTAAGCCCTGGGCTCCCATTGGGACACTGCCTGTTCCCATACCCAACATCTTTCTGTGTGCCCCAATTCTTTTTTACTTGTTTGTTTTTGGGCCACAACTGGCAGCCCTCAGGGGTTACTCCCGGCTCTGCACTCAGAAATCGCTCCTGGCAGGCTTAGGGAACCATATGGGATGATGGAGATTGAATTGAACCCGAGTCCATCCCAGGTTTGGGGTTGGCCATGTGCAAGGCAAACGCTTTCCTGCCATGCTATCTCTCTGGCCTCTGTATGCCCCAGTTGTTTTCTTTCTTGGTTTTTGTGTCACACCCGGCAGCACTCAGGGATTACTCCTGGCTCTATTCTCAGAAATCGCTCCTGGCAGGTTTGGGGGACCATATGGGATGCTGGGATTTGAACCACCGTCCTTCTGCATGCAAGGCAAACACACTACCTCCATGCTATCTCTCTGGCCCTGTATGCCCCAGTTCTGAGTTGGCCACAGCAGCGTGGTCAAGGCTGTTGAGTTAGTCCCAATCAGACCTGCACCCTAAAAAGGTTTTGATGGATGGCTAAGCTGTAGGAGTGGGAAATACTCTGTGTGTGTATGTGTGTGTGTGTGTGTTGTGTGTCCCCAAACTGGCGACCCAGCTTAGGGGACCCTCCTTGGCGTTGTCTGGCTCTCTAAAACAAGCCACACACACAAGAGCCGCAGGCTGGGTGGCTGTTTCCGTGCAGGCTGGGAGCTCAGCCTTCCTTCTCGGCCTTATCTCAACATCCCCTCTCGAGCCATCATTTGCCAGTTAAGTCAACTAATTTTCTACTAAACCCAATTTCACTCATGGATGGAGGGAGAGCTCCGTAATTTTTCCTCATGCCATGTACTATTAATGATGCTTGAAATTATGCAAATAAAATTGATGAGCACAGTCGAATCAGAGCCGGCAGGAGCTGCCAGCTGAGCTCTGAAGGGCCCTGCAGTAGAGGGGGGCCCCTCACAGCCGCCCCGTTTCCTTCATGTCCATGTCCCTGCCATGCACATTCCCTTTCACTCCCCGCTTCTGCCTGAAGCTGGGGGGCACCTGGTCCCCACATGTCCCCAGGCTCACCCCAGAAGCTTCTTGAGGCTGCCAAGCCAATGGGGGAGCCCTGAGTCTCTCCAGAGAGATCAGTGAAGGTGTCAGTATTTGGGGTGCAGAGTAGCAGCCCCGAGTCTTGCCTGGTTGCCCAAATATCTGTGGGTACATCTGAGAGTGAGTGTGGATATTTGTACAAGCATGGGGCTCCCCCATGGGCACCCACACATGGGTCACTGCTCTAGAAGGGGACACGGTTCGGTCTCCAACACCCAACATGTGGGACTGGAGAGATAGCATGGAGGTAAGGCGTTTGCCTTTCATGCAGAAGGTCATTGGCTCAAATCCAGGCATCCCATATGGTCCCCCGAGCCTGCCAGGAGTGATTTCTGAGCCTGGAACCAGGAGTAACTCCTGAGTGTTGCCGGGTGTGACCCCCCCCCAAAAACCAAAAAAAAAAAAAGACCCCACATGCCCCTCCGAATTCAGGTGAACTTCCCTCCTGTTAACTGTTTTCTTTTTTGTTTTTGGGCCACACCCAGTGATGCTCAGGGATACTCCTGGCTATGTGCTCAGAAATCACTCCTGGTTTGGGGGACCATATGGGACGCTGGAGGATTGAACTGTGGTCCATCCTAGTTAGTGCATGCAAGGCAAATGCCCTACCGCTTGTGCCACCGCTACACACACACACACAACACACACACACACACACACACATACACAACCCTGTTGACTACTTTCAAAGGAACCTGGAGAGGATTGGATGGTCTGGCCCCCAGGCGGAAGCCATGCTCTGTCAGCCCCCCAAGAGGCCGTTTCTAGGGCTGGAGAGATAACACAGTGGTAGGGCGTTTGCTTTGCATACAGCCAATCCAGGATAGACGGTGGTTCAAATCCTAGAATCCTATATGGTCCCCTGTGCCTGCCAGGATTGATTTATAAGTGCAGAGCAAGGAGTAACGCCTAATGCCTCCTGGTGTGCCCCCCCCAAAAAAATGCCGTTTCTCTTCCTGATGCCAGGTCAGAACTTGTGCACGCAGGGAACCCAGACTCAGACCTCTGCTGTGCCTGAAGGTGGCCAGCCACCTGTTGTTGCAGATTACATCCCAAGTTCAGAATGGGAATTTAGGGGCTCAGGGGGATGTCAATGAGTTGGAGCGAGGCATGGCAGACACAGGGGTTCAATTCTTGGCATTGCAACACTGATTTAATGTGTGAAAGCAAGGGCTGGAGTGATAGCACAGCGGAGAGGGCGTTGGCCTTGCACACAGCCAACCAGGGTTCGATACCTAGAATCCCATAGCCGCCCCCAAGTGCTCCCAAGTGATTGCTGAGCTCAGAGTCAGAAGTAACCCCTGAGCGTCACCAGATGTGACCAAAACAAAATAAAAAAATCAGCGAGTGACTGAACATGGAGAGAAGGTGTTGGGGGGAGAAGGGTCTGCTAGGCCTGAGGACTCCGAGCTTTAAGCAAGTGCCTCCAGTGCCTATGCTGAAATCTTGACTACAACGGAGGCTGCATGTATACGGGGCACTGGCTGAGACCCCCCTGAAGAGCTCACTGCCTGGCTAGTGTGGATATCTGAGCAGAGGTGACCAAGCATACACACAGAGTCTGCAGGTTCCCAGCTGCTGGGGCGGGCAGGGAATAAAAGGCCCCTGTAGGTGGGGTTTGCAGGTGCAAAAATATGGCTAAGGAGAGTAAGGAGAGTCCACACTTTGTCTGAACCTTCTAAGGGCACGGGGAGGGGGTGTCTGGGCAGAGGTCAGCTGACATCTCCCAATACAGATATACACACACACACCACAGCCGATACGATTCAGTGCAAACTTGGTTGCAGGAAACTGGTTTGTTGTTGTTGTTTTGGGGTCCCACCTGATAGTGCTCAGGAATCACTCTTTTTTGGGGAGGTCACACCCAGCAGCTCTCAGGGGTTACTCTTGGCTCAGAAATCACTCCTGGCAGGCTCGGGGGACCATATGGGATGCCGGGATTTGAACCACCGTCCTTCTGAATACAAGGCAAATGCCCTACCTCCATGCTATCTCTCCAGCCCCAGAAATCACTCTTCATAGGGCTCAGGGTAAGGGGAACCACATGTGTGTGCCGGGCATCAAGACCAAATCTGGGTCAGCTACAGCCTAAGTTTCTTTCTTTCATCCTGTTTGTTTGTTTGTTTTGGGGGGCACACTAGTGGTACTCAGGAGTTTCTGCACTCAGGAATCACTCCTGGCAGGCTCAGGAACTCTGGGATGTTGAGGATCGACCCCAGGTCAGCTACATGATGCAAGACAAATGCTCTCCCCACTGTACTATCACTCTGCCCCCAACTCTTTCATCCTTTGAACTTATCTAAAATTGTAGTTGGTGGCAGATTTGGAAAAAGCTCCTTCCAGAACTGTAGCCTGAGGGGACCAAGAGTGACCCTTCTATCCCAGCTTATTTCCTGGCTCAGCCCTGCTCTCCCCAGGACCCATACCCTGGGCCTTTCCATTTGGAGAGCTGTACCATATCCCTGGGTCTGCAGGAGGCAGGTCGGGAGGGGAGCACTGGTGGGAAGTTGGGGACACAGGGGAGTTGTATGGAGCTATGGGTATGTACACAGATAAGTACACATGGTCATGTATAAAAACATTCCTGCCTGCATACATGAACACATATGGATAGGTGCTGTGTAGGGGCCGGAGAGATAGCATGGAGGTAAGGGCATTTGCCTTGCATGCAGAAGAATGGTGGTTTGAATCCCGGCATCCCATATGGTCCCCCGAGCCTGCCAGGAGTGACTTCTGAGTGTAGAGCCAGGAGTAACAAAAACAAAACGTGTGCTGTGTAGTGCTGTATTTGCATGTGTGTACATGGATGAGATTAGGCACAGGAATGCACACATAGGGAGGTGGCAGAAGGGGCACTTCCTAACCTCTAGAAGACAGTGACCTTGGGGCCAGAATGGTAGCACAAGCAGCAGGGCGTCTGCCTTGCACATGCTAGCCTGGGACAGACTGCGGTTCTATCCCCCCAGCGTCCCATGTGGTCCCCCAAGCCAGGAGTGATTTCTGGGCAGGAGTAACCCCTGAGCGTCACCGAGTGTGGCCCAAAAACCAAAAAAAGAAAAAAGAAAGAAAACAAAGACAATGACCTGTATTCTGAATCAGTGAGGGAGCTGCCCGACACACCCTGCAGGGGGCGACACTGAGCAGACCCAGCTGCCACCTGCCCAAAGACAGGAACTGTGAAACTGAAGAAATGAAGCCTCTGGTACTGGGATAAGTAGGTACCAGGGAGCTCCTGGGCCACCCCAGGAGAGCTCAGAAGGCATTGTGGAATCATAGTAAGCTGGGCTGGATGTAGATGTTACTGACCCCTGTACTGTTGGCCTGGCCTCAGAAACACTCTTAGATGGGCCAGAGTGGTAGCACAGTGGTGGGGTGTTTCCCTTGCATAAAGCTGACCCAGGATGGATGTGGGTTTGATCCCCGGCATCCCATATGACCCCCAAGCCAGGAGCGATTTTTGAGCGCAGAGACAGGAGTAACCCCTGAACACCACTGGGTGTGACCCAGGGGGGAAAAAAAGAAAAAAAGAAACACTTGGAACCAGACCAAATTGCAGGCACCCCTTGGGCGAGGGTTCTTGAGACATAGCTCAAGTCAGGGTGAGCCTTGGGAGGCAGAGTTCCTGGGCTCTCAGACTCACCTGTATTACGTGTCTCTTCTCACAAAATAAAGAGAATAAGAAAATATTCTGACTGGAGAGACAGTACAATAGAAAGGTGCTTGCTTTGCGACAAGCTGACCCCAATTCAATCCCTGGCACTGCATCGGGTCCCCTGAACAGAGTCAGAAGTTAGAACTAAACACTGCAGTGTTTGTCCCCCCCAAAAAAACCAAAACGACAACAGAAGGGCCACGTCCCATACCCAGGGCCATGTCAGCTTCACAGATTCAGGACTAATATCAGAGATAAGCAAATCTAGCTGCTAACCTTCACGGTTTACTGAGCTGAGAATGCTGGGATACCCTCAGGAGGGGAGAGGTACAAGGCCCAAGGCCCACCTGGCAGTATCCACACCCCACAGTCACCACCATTCAAATGGCCCAACTTCACTGCTTCACGATCATTCTCTGCAGAGACACCAAACCATTAAAAATTCCAGGCACATAAAAAAGTAAAAATTCAGGGCCATAGAGATAGCATGGAGGTAAGGCATTTGCCTTTCATGCAGAAGGTCATCGGTTTGAATCCTGGCGTCCCATATGGTCCCCCATGCCTGCCAGGAGCAATTTCTGAGCCTGGAGCCAGGAATAACCCCTGAGTACTGCCGGGTGTGACCCAAAAACCACACACACACACACACACACACACACACACACACACACACACACAAATAAATTCCAGGCACATGGGGTGGAGAGATAGAATGGATGTAGGGCATTTGCCTTGCATGCAGACGGGTGTGACCTGAAAACCAAAATAAATAAATAAATATTCCAGGCACACAGGGTTTGAGGGCTGAGAACTGAGGCCTTTTCTGAGTGGGGGTGGGCAGCCTCCCCTAACCCTGGAACTTCCTGGAACTAGTATAGCTACAGTCACATCCCACAGCAGCCGCCATCTCAGCCTATTGGCCCAGTCTCACAGACCCTGGAGTTCCTAGAACTTGATCATATACGACACCCCCAGATTACTCACTACTGACAGCCCAGAGAAATGCAGCAAATTCGATGGGGAAGCCGCACTGAAGCCAGCTAAGCTCAATAATATACATAAAAACAACTCGGAAGGCTTAACTAGCAACAAACAGCTCAGAAAATCCTCAGACAACGACCTAGTGACCCCAGAGTGAGATAGAACAATTTTCACGCATTTTCTTTTCCTGAAGTAGTTTCCGGTAATTCCATGGACCATTTAGTTGTAACAAGCAATACGAAATAAATTATTTTGTGCTGCGAAAGGAGGAGGACAAGCTTGGGGATGGGTTGGAAACAGAAAAATGGTGGAGAGAATGTTACACCGGTGGTGAGATTAGTGTTGACACATGGAATGCCAGAAACAACTGCTTCTATGACAAACAACATTGTAAATAGACCACCAGCGTCTTTGAAGTAATTTTAAAAGGTAATAAAGAGTGGGGGTGATAAAAAAAAAAAGGTAATAAAGAAAAATGAAGGAGGGGCCGGAGAGATAGCATGGAGGTAAGGCGTTTGCCTTTCATGCAGAAGGTCATCGGTTCGAATCCCGGCGTCCCATATGGTCCCCCGTGCCTGCCAGGAGCAATTTCTGAGCATGGAGCCAGGAGTAACCCCTGAGCACTGCCGGGTGTGACCCAAAAACCACAAAAAAAAAAAAAAGAAAAATGAAGGAAAATGGTATGTATTTCTATGTCTCACAGAGCAGTAAGGAATAAATAATAATGTGGTGGCTGCATGAGTGGTAGGTATACTGAGGAGGGTGATTGAGTTGTAAGCAGCAACCTGAGTTCGAATTCCGGCATCCCATATGGTCCCCTGAGCCTGTCAGGAGCGATTTCTGAGCACAGAGTCAGGAGTAACCTATAGGCACCGACAAGTGGAGCTCCCCCAAAACAAAACAAAAGCATAAACGCTGGGAAGTCAGAGCGATACTACAGCAGCTGGAGCATTTTCCTTGCACACAGCCAACCTGGGTTCCATCTCCAGTATCCCACAGGGACCTCAAGCCCACCAGGAAAAATGTCTGAGTGCAGAGCCAGGAGTAACCCTTGATCATCGCCCCAAGTGGCCCCCAATCCAAAAAAATAAATAAACAATGAGAGAGAGTTAGCAACGCTAGAGCATTTTTCCTGCATGTGTGAGAGAGGCCTTGGGTTTGATCCCCAGAAGTGCAAAAAACGCACCAACCAACCAAAACACACCCAAAGCAAATAAACCCATCACACAAACCCAGTTCTCCCTCCAGGGACACCAGCCCCCTCTTCCTTCATCATGGGTGGGCAGAGAAGCCAAGCAAGAGGTCAGGAGGGGCACAGGCCACTCCCTGGCCTATTTCCGGTCCCAGAGGACCCCTGGAAGAAGGGCGGGGGGCTGAGAGAAGCTGAGCGGGATGTCAGGGTGACAGGCTCAATTCTCAGAGCCAATATTTGTCAGCCCAGAGCAAACACCAGCCTGGCTGCTGGGCTACAGGCTGCTGGATGGGTCTGTTGGAGCACCGCTGTGCAAATATGCTCTGGGCAGTGCAAACACAGCGGGGGGAGGGGGAGGAAGGCAGAGGGGGGAGGGACAGAAGGGGAGGAATTGGAGGAGGGGGGAGAAGAAGAAGGGGAAGGGAGGGAGAGGAGAGGAAGGAAGAGGGGAGGGGCAATGAGGAGGGAGGAAAGGAGGAGGAAGGGGAGGGGAAGAAGGAGGAGAGGGGAGGAGGGGAAGAAGAGGGAAGAGAGAGGGAGGAGAGGAGAGGGGAAGAGGGGAGGGGAGGATGGAAGACGGTAGGGGTGATGAGAAGGGAGGAAAGGCGGAGAAAGGGGAGGGGAATAGGGAGAGGAGGGAAGGAGGGGGAGAAGAGGGAAGAGGGAAGGAGAGAAGAGGAAGAAAGAGGGGAAGAGGGAAGGGGAAGATGGAAGACAGGAGGGGTGATGAGAAGGGAGGAAAGGAGGAGGGAGGGGAGGAGAAGGAGGAGAGGGAAGGAGAGGGAGAAGAGGAAAGACGGAGGGAGGAGGAGAAGGGGAAGGGGAGGAGAAAAGAGAGGAGGGGAGAGAGGGAGAAGGGAGAGGAGGAGGGTGTAGGCAGGAGGGGAAGGGTCAAGAAGGAGGGGGGGTTGTGGGTTCCTTCTGGAGGTCCCAGAAGTCCCCTGAGGAGGACTGGATCGGGGGTCCTTGTGGATGCCCCCCCCACTCACCTCTGCAGCTCTTTCACTGACACGGTGATGTGTAGCCCATGGCCCAACACGTAGAGCGCTGCCAGGATGTCTGCCCACTGCACCATCTCCCCCAGGGGTCCGCCCTTGAGCACCCGGGGGCTGAACACGTCCCCAGACTCCTCTGTCAGGAAGCCGATGTGCACAAGGATCTGGGGACACAGAGGAGGGTCAGTGGGAGACTTTGAGGGAGCCCCGACCACTCCCTGCAGAGTGGCCAGCAGTGGGGTGCTGGATCATAGGCCAGCAAACGCCCCAGAGAGCAGCATAGACCTTCATTGGATGGATGGTGGGAAGGGGGCGAGGCAGGATGCTGCAGACAGACATATGGACGCTTGGATGGATAGATGGATGGGAAAATGGAGAGGAACAGAGGAGGGGGAGATGTTAGCAGGTGAATAGGTGAGGATGGACAGACAGAGGGTGGGGATGGACAGACATCTCTCGGCGACTAGGTGGATGGACAGATGGATGGACAGTGTGGCTCAAAGGGTAGGTACATGGCGGACCTGACTAAAAGCACCAAGAGGTGCCAACTCCCAACACCCCAGGAGATGCTGAGACTCGCTGACAAAACAACAAAAAACAAAAAACAAGGTGTTTAGGGGGCCAGAGCCACAGTACAATGGGGAGGGCATTTGCCTTGTAGGTGACTGACCAAGTTCAATCCCCAGCATCCCATAGGGTTCCCAAGCACTGCCAGTAGTGATCCCTGAGCACAGAGCCAGGAGGAACCCCTAAAGTGCCGCCAAGTGACCCCAAAACGAAAAACAAACAAGGGTGTCCAAACAAGGTGGGGCTCCTCTGAGGGCTGTTCACCACCCCAAACAGCCCTTCACCCCAGGCACTCACACTGCCCCTTGTCCCCAGCCCCTACGTTGGCACCATCAGCGGAACCCTCCCCTGGGCAGACCAAGGGCAGAGAAGCGGCACCTGCTTCTGGTCCCTTCGGACCCCGGCCAGCTTCTGTGCCAGGCGCTGGGCACCCAGAGCCCACTGGGCAGTGAGGCGCTTGGTCCGTTTCTTCATGAAGATCAGCGACTCCTTCCCGCTGCCCATCAGCTCCAGGAGGTGGGACAGGTTGCTCCGGAAGTTGGCCTGGAAATGGGGGGTCAGGACCTCAGCTCCTGCGGAGCCTGGACCCCCAGCATCTGGGGACAGGGCAGGCCCCTCCTTGTGAGGCTGGGACCCCAACTTCCCCAGAGGCAGCTGGAGTGACAAGACAGCAGGAAGAGCTTCTGTTTGCCTTGCACACACATGGCCAACCCAGGTTCGATCCCCTGTATCCCACGGCCAGGACTGATTCCTGAGTGCAGAGCCGGGAGGAATCCCTGAGCACTGCACCAGGTATGGACCTCAAACCAACAGAATAATCATGATGGGGGCTAGAGCTATAGCACTGTGGGGAGAGCGTTTGCCTTGCATGCAGCTGACCCAGGTTTGATCCCTGGCATCCCATATGGTCCCTCAAGCCTGCCAGGAGTGATTTCTGAGCACAGAGCCAGAAGGAACCCTTGAGCACAGCCAAGTGTGCCCCCCCCCCAATAAAATCATGATGCCTTCATGTGAGGCTGCAGGGAGTTTCTGCTGAGTAAGCCCTCCACAAGGGCTTCTGTCCCCCAATAAATCTCACCTTGAGCTCTTGGACATGGGGGCCAGGGAACACGACACCCCTGGGCTGGCCCTACCAACCTCTGCTGGCTCTTTCACTGGGGTGAGGGCTCCCCCACTGTCCCCATGACCTCATGACTTCCAGCAGGTGGTGGCCCCTGCCCCAACCTGCTCCTGCCAGCCCACCCTGCCCATGGGCGCACCTGAACTTTGGGGGGCTTCTTGGGGGCTGGGGCCGTGCGGTTCCTCCAGGGCAGCGTTGGGCAGAACCACTCGACTTCGCTGAGGTAGACCAGGAAGGAGCACTCGGTGCCATCCACCCCAAAGAAGGCGTAGCAGGGGTCGGAGGTCCAGCGGGCACGCATCCACTGCAGAGATCCGCAGCTCAGCCAACCCTCAGGGCACAGGGACCTGAGGCAGCAATCGGCTGGGCCCCAAAACATAGCTGCCCCATGCTGGGCTCCACTAAGGGACCGAGGGACTGGCCCCAACACGGCAGGTTTCAGCAGAGATCAGGGAGACACTGATCCCTGTCTGTCTCCATCCTCCCTTCCCTCTTATCTTTCCTCTCTCCCTCTCCTCCTCCTTTCTTTCCTTCCATCCTTGCTTCCCTCTTCCCACTCTTCCAGGGCCTGCACTGGACTGCAGCAGGGCCCCAGAGCCATGTGCGCTGAGGGGTGCCTTCCATAAGAATCATTCATGTTCAGGGATGGAAACACAGCTCAGATCTGCCAAATGCAACAGGACTTGAACCCGCAGCTTCCAAGTGGACAGAGGACGGGCCACCCCACCAGAGCCTCCCGCCTGGTTTCCTCACCCCAAACCCCAGCCCCAGGCCTCACCTCCACCTTCCCTGAGCAGTCGGGGAACTTAGGGTCACTGGGCGCCTCGCACTGGTCCCGACGACCTTCGGACACTATGAGGAGAAGGGCGGCTGGGTCCGATTCAGAGGTACCATGAGGGCACAGAGCCTACAAGTGCCCGACTTTTCTGGGGTGGGCAGAGGGGCTGTGTGGGGGCTGCAGGATACCTGCCCAATCTCAGCACCTTGGGGAGGGACCTGCAGTTCCCGTTCGCCCACCTTTGCCCTGCAGCAGCAGACTGTTCCGCAGGATCTGGTCCACCTTCACGCCAATGTCGGACACATTGCGGGCTATGGCCTGAATGCGCTCCAGGAGGCTGGCCTCTGGGGGCAGCCTGTGGAATGGGAAGGGGGGGCTTGAGCCAGAGGAAGCACAGCCCTCCGCACTCAAACACCCCTTCAGGGAAGCAGGAGAAGGGGAAGAGCCCTAGTTCAAGTATATCGGTTAACCACACAGGTGTCTGGTCTCTTAATGCCCATGTCTGTCTCCTTCCTTCTTCCTTTCATCTTCCTCCCTTCCATCTTCCTTCCCCTTTTCTTTCTTCCCCCCATTCTCCTTTCTTTCTCTCTCCCTCCCTCCTTCCTTCCTCTTTTCTTTCTTTCTTTTCTTTGGTTTTTGGGCCACACCCAGTGACGCTCAGGGTAACTCCTAGCTATGTGCTCAGAAATCACTCCTGGCTTGGGGGACCATATGGGACGCTGGGGGATCGAACCGCGGTCCATCCTAGGCTAGACCGCACAAGGCAGACACCTTACATCCTGCGCTACCACTACAGTTCCCTTCCTCTTTTCTTCCTCCTTTCACCCTTCCTCCTTCCTTCCTTCCTCCTTCCTTCCCTTTTTTCTTTCTTCCTGTCTCTTTCCTTCCTCCCTTCCTCTCTTTCTTCCTTTCCCCCATGCTCCTTCTTCCCTTTTTCCTTCCTCCTTTCTTTTTTTCTTTCTTTTTTGTTGGGGGGGGGTGGGCCACACTTGGTGGTACTTAGGAGTTACTCCTGGCTCTGGGCTCACAAATCACTCCTGGCAAGCTCAAGGGACCATATGGGATGCTGGGAATCGAACCCAGGTCCGTCCTGGGTCGGCTGCGTGGAAGGCAAAATCCAACCACTATGCAATCTCTCTCCTTTCTTTATCCCTCCCTTCTTCCTTCCTTCCTTCCTCCTTTTGTTCTTTCATTCCTCCTTCCTTCTCCTTCCTTCCCACTTTCAGCCCTCACTTCTTCATTTCTTTTTCCCTCCTTCCTTTTTCCCACCCTCCTTCCCTCCTTCCTTCCTTCCTTCCTTCCTTCCTTCCTTCCTTCCTTCCTTCCTTCCTTCCTTCCTTCCTTCCTTCCACACAGGTCCCAAGATCCCTGCCCCCCAAGGCCCAGCACCTCCCCCACCATACTGGGGACACCGGACAGGGTCTAATTTCATGGCCCCCATGATTTATGAGGCTGCGTCCAGTGAACCAGGTATCGATTTCCGCGCAGCTGGCCGGCGAGCGTGTGGGGAGCGTTATTCCATTATAAATGGGCGCTTCCTTTTGAGATGGTCCCCCTCCCCAGGCAGGCGCCTGCAGGCACAAGGGCCAGTGCCACAGGGCTGGTGCCAGGTATCCCCAGGGGAGCCGCCTTCTGGGTCTGTCTCCAGCATTTCAACCACCCACTCACCCTTGAGCCATCCACCCCAAAAATGCACATCTTCCCCCTATTCACCTCCACGCTTACCACACTACCAGCCATCAGTCTGTCCATCTACCCCTGATACATCCACCCCAACCCTACACACACACACACACACACACACAAGTTCCACGGATGTTGGGAGGCTGTATGAGTGGGTGAGTGGGGAAGCCAGAGAAGAGAGATGCTATGAAGAAGGGGCATGTAGAGGACAGTGGGGTGCAGTGCAATGTGGGCACTACTGTAAGGCCTCAAGGGTGACATCTGAACACTCAGAAATCAGGGAGGGATGGGGCCGGAAAAATAGCATGGAGGTAGGGCGTTTGCCTTGCATTCAGAAGGACAGTGGTTCGAATCCCGGCATCCCATATGGTCCCCCGAGCCTGCCAGGAGCGATTTCTGAGCCTAGTAGAGCCAGGAGTAACCCCTGAGTGCTGCCGGGTGTGACCCAAAAACCAAAAAAAAAAAAAAAATGTCAGGGAGGGGCGGCGGGATAGTGTAGCAGTAGGGCATTTGCCTTGCACTTTTGCACTTGCAGATTCAGGATGGACCTGGTTCGATCCCCAGTGTCCCATATGGTCCCCAAGCCAGGAGCGATTTCTGAGCGAATAGCCAGGAGTAACCCCTGAGCGTCACCGGGTGTGGCCCCAAAACCAAAAACCACAAAAAAAAAAAAAAAAAAGAAGGGGCCGGGCGGTGGCGCTAGAGGTAAGGTGCTTGCCTTGCCTGCGCTAGCCTAGGATGGAACGCGGTTTGATCCCCCGGCATCCCATATGGCCCCCCAAGCCAGGGGCGACGACTTCTGAGCACATAGCCAGGAGTAACCCCTGAGCGTCACCGGGTGTGGCCCCAAAACCAAAAACCACACACACACAAAAAAAAGAAGTCAGGGAGGGAGGAAGCCACAGCAGGGGCAGCCCCATCCCTTGGTGCAGCTGTGTAAAGGTCATGGGGCCACAGGGAGGGAGGATAAGCACCGGGCACAGCGGGCCAGTTAGGAGGAGCCAGACACCCCAGTCCTGCTTGCCTACAGACTCCAGGTCTGGCAATATTGAGGGCCTCTTCCTGTGATGCTGAAGAGATCTTCTCACCCTGAGGCCCCTTCTTCTGGCAAGTGCCCCTGAGCTAATGAGTGCGGACAGATAGGGGGCAGAGGGCCGTGAGGAGAAGGGTGAACTCAGTGCTAGGTAGGGGGATCACTGAGGGGCCATGGATGCAGACAGTATAGACCCCAAGAGACCCTGTCTTGGTGGGTGGTGGGTGTCCCAGGTCAAAGTTAGTTGCAGTCTCGCAGGAGACCAGCCCAGGAGCCCAAATAGAGATTCTCAGGGCTATGGAACTTGGAGTACACAGGAAGGACCCCACACTGGTGGCACAAGTGACCCTGAATGCTGCTTGTGACAAGCCTGCAGTGCCCGGTATTGGGCTCCCGAGCCCAGCTCAGGCCCTCCTGCCCACCAACAAGAGCTCAAGGTGGCAGAAAAGGTGACAGGGTGCCCCCTACCCTTCACGACCTACTGGCTGCAGGACTCTCATCTGAGTGAGTGCTCACTATGGGAGGTACAGAGCTCCAGGGTTCCCCCACTCTGCCTGACTTTGGCCCCCTGCAGGCCTGCAGCAAAGGCTCAGTCCTCCCTGTTCCCTGTTACTATTGGGCTTTGGTGTCTGAGGCTGCTGGGGCGAATCTGCAAATAACCCTGAGCACGCTTTTCTTGGAGCCCGGAGCACCGACTCTCTCTCTCTCTCTCTCACTCTCTCTCTCTCTCCCTAAGGATGCGTCTGCCAGGGGAGGCTGAGCCTGGAGCTTTGAGCAGGCAGTGTGGGCGTTGCTGAGGCCGCCCCGGCTCCATTCTCAGCAGTAGGGTTCTGAGGGCTGCGAATTTGGGGGACATTCGTGGAGAGTCCAGCCCAATAGAGACAGAGGGTGCAGGGTGCTGGGTTTTGCAACAGGGAGGTGGAAACTGGTAGCATGTCCTGGACCACCCCTGTTTCTCTTACTGAACCCTAACGCCAGTCTCCCTGAAGTTAGGGGGTTTAACAATGCACCAGAAAGGATGGATGCAACATGTTTTTCTGGATGCAGTGGGGAGGCGGTCCACACTACCACCCTGGAGTGGATGGGAGCAGGGTGAAAGACGGGGACATTGGGCAGCCCCAGAAGCAGATGGAGAGCAGGTGGGACCCTCAATTCTGCTGCTCAGGCCAGGGACCAAGTGGAGACAGAGCTGAGTCCTCTGCCCTGGTCAGCGACTCTGCAGACAGGCAGGTAGGGGGTGGGGGTCAACATGGGATGCTGGGATGCGGCTCTGCCTGACTCCATCTCCCTTCTCTGCCAACTTCAGTTAAAAAGCAGGATTTAGGGCCAGAGAGATAGCATGGATGTAAGGTGTTTGCCTTGCATGCAGAAGGTCGGTGGTTGGAATCCCGGCATCCTGTATGGTCCCCTGAGCCAGCCAGGAGCGATTTCTGAGCACAGAGCCAGGAGTAACCCCTGAGTGCTGCTGGGTGTGACCCCCCCCCAAAAAAAAGGGCAGGATTTAGGGGCCGAAGCGCTAACACAGTGTGGAGTGCATTTACCTTGTACATAGTTGACCTGAGTTCAATCCCCAGCATCTCATAGGGTTCCCCAAGCCTGCCAGGAATGATTCCTGAGTGCCTGGGAGAAATCCCTGAGCACCACCCAG